>NC_133346.1:18371532-18656532 GCF_030506205.2 Paramisgurnus dabryanus | reverse complement strand
GTGGGTTGCGTGTGAGGTGACAGATTAAAGGGAAGGAGAGTCAGGGGTATAATATCACGTAAAAGCAAGGCAGCCCAGTGTATTTTCGATGCGGGTCCCATTGTGGCAAGTGCCATTGTGCGAGTCTGTGAATGCGAGGTAGATGCACAGCGCGTGGGCATTAGGCCTGTGTGTTTGATGCGAAGGTAAAGAGCCTGATTGTGTTTTCTCTCTTTTTCTCGTCCCCGAGGAAGCGACGGGTCGGTATTGTAATTCCACTCTCATTTCCTGCACCATGGCGACCGCAATTCCGTCAGTCACGCGCATGAGAGAATGGGCCTGCCAATCAATCAAGCATCCGTCACCCGGTACCTTTCAAAACCTTGTGCCACTTAAGCATAACTAAATTTGAGTGCTTTGTCGTCGCCGACCGCGTACGGTGATTGGTGTCGCATGTTAAGAGAACAGAAAATGGAGGGCAAAAGGCACAGATTGAGGGAATTAGCACTCTCACGGTACCAACATTTCAATAACAAATGCACGTTTTAAAATGTGTGCAACTATTTTGAAACCACTATAAAAATGAAATTGTGCCGTTCGGTACACTCCATTATTTTAAATCTTCAACATAATAAAATCTTTGCACATTTAATGAAATTAATGGCGCATAGCCTTCATTGTTTCTTAAGTAAATGTTTCTTTAAGTGTTTCCAAGTAACTAATCAAGTTAAGAGTAAATAATAAAAGACAAAGCAATGCATTTAAAGCACTTGGTGGTTTTATGTTCTTCTGTCAAAACGGTTGTTTGATAAATATTAATGAAATAGCATCAATGGAAACATTAGGTAGCATTTATGCAGCAAGGCTTAATGCAAAGATCTGATATATGTGACCCCCCACCCATGTCAATATAAAAGATATCAAGGTTATGTTCTTTACATTTTATAGGAAGATTTTATGTATTAAATCACAAAAAATGACTTCAGCTGGGTTTTCATATGGCAGGGTCACACGATTTGATATATGTTAATACACACTTAACATGCAAACAGTAATATCTCTACATTTTGACCAAAAGCGCACACGTTCAGTCACATTATCATAAACGCACAGTCAAACAGCACAGTACTGTAGAAATACTTTTTATACAGTAACTTTGACATACCTATAAGAAATACAGAAAGTCATTAGGCTGCATTACCTTCACATCCATCCAAATGACAGGAGATGATAGAAATACAGGCTGAGATGGAAAGGAGCAGATTTATGCCTCCGCTATGAATTCAGAAAAATGGTGACAGGACATTTTAGTATGAAAGTGTCTGCTAGGGATATGAATGTAAACAAAAAATGTGACGGCCATTTAAATTGATATTCTTCAGTGACATCAACCTGACAGATGTGCACAACTTACTCCCTGTAATGGGTAACTTCCAGCTCACCTTGCACAGCAGCTCAAGAATAGAGATTTGAGAGAGAATCGGAAGCAACATGACAGTAAAACGGGGTTAAATTGCAAGGAAGAGCAAAGTGAGAACAGACAGGGATGTAAAGGGTGGAACAATAATTTCTTCCATTTCCAACAAAGACAAAATGTACATCGTAACACATGCCACACGTTGAGTGAAAGAAAAGAGGCAAGGGAAATTAAAAGCAACAGTCTGCCGCCAAACTGTCAGCCGGTCTAATTCACTACACAGCACCTTGACAAAGTCTACTGCATTACGTAAAATGAATTTCGTGACACTTTAAGACGACCAAAATTGTTCCAAGCTGAGATATTTAATACTCCCACTGTTGCCTTGAAAAATGTATTCGTTTGAAATTAAAATCCTCCCTGGCCTTGCACGTTTATCATAATAATGAAGCTATAGTGTCCATGGGAGCAGAATGGCACAAGCTTTGATAGCCATACTTTTTCTGAAAATTACCAGAAAAGTCACTGGGATATGGGTTAAAGTGTCTTGGAACAATCTGAATTGCCATTCGAGCATCTTTGATTCAAAAGCTGAGCTGTTTGTCAATTTTTATTGCTTGTACAAATCCATTTTTTAGTACACAAACAAAATTCCAATTTAGCCACTGGTGCTACTTAGTTATTTTTTAGTAGCAGTTCTTTGGAGTGTCATAAAGATACCATTGTAAAATAATATAGTAATCGGCACATATTATGGTACAAACAAAGTCCCTTTTGAGAAGTCTCTGCACTCGCAGCCATGTTTACAAGACCAGGTCCTACCTAAACTATCTATCTAAATGAGCGATGACAGATATCTTTGGAAGTGCTCATCAACGTCATAATAAAACAATATAGGCCTTATTTTAACAATCTAAGTGCACTGTCTAAAGTGCACGGTCTAAACAGGAATGTCTGATTTCACTTTTGCTAATTTAACAACAGGAAAAACTTTTTTTTTGTGCCCAGCGCACGGCCTAAAAGGGTTGTTCCTATTCTCGTAAAGAGTATTGGGTGGGTTTAGGGCGTAACGTCCAATAAACCAATGAGATTCCCAGCTCTCTTCCCCCTTTAAAAGCAAGTTGCGCTGGCCGGATTTCCTATTTAAATGGCGGAATTTGTAAACTGAGAAACTAAGCGGAGAAAGAAGACCACCAGTTTAAGATTTATATATATATATATAAGATATAAGATTTATTATATATATATATATATTGTATTGAAATTGTTATTATTTTTTGGTATTATAACATTTAAAAGTAATTTTCTTTCAGTCATGGAAGTAAAATTAGTAGGCTTTTAATCGCTGTAAATGAAAGGGTAGGGTAATAAATGAAGGATTATAGGGACTTAAAGCAACAGCTGGGAATGGAACGGCTACGGCGACCGGAAGTATGCTGTCACACCGCCGTAGCCAAGAACATAAAAATCACTAAGCAACTGTAAACAGGACAGCGCAAAGCGGCATTAATTCATTTACTGAAATACAAAAAAATTCATTAAAAAGAACAAGAGAAGGATTGCTTTTGGCATTTAGTGCCTATTTTTTTGTCAGAAGATGAGTTTTTACTATTGTATGATGTAAATAAGTCTAAAAACCTAGATTTAAGCAATACTTGAAAACGTTGAATACTTAAAAATCGTTTAAATTTGCTTAAATTGAAAACATTTTAACACATATTATATAAAAGACTTGGTACAATCATAAACTGATGCAATTACAATGTCATATGCCATAAAACATAACATTTATTTATTTATTTCTCACGTTGTTGCGACTACGGCAAATCAGCTGTTCTCCCGTAGTAGACCGTTAGGGGTTGTGTACACCAAAACTTTTAAACGCGGCTGAAAACGCCTTGAGGACGCCGAATGCCAGCTGTTTTTCAGCTGAGTGCCAGCTTTCTTCAGCTGAGCACTTTGGAAGCTGTGATACTTCAGCTGCGAGCCGGTTGGTTGCTGTGGTAATGTCCCGCCCCTGCTCCACTGTGATTGGGCGGCCGTGTGAGAACTGACATTGACGAGCGGAGCTTTTCTCCCAAAGTTGAATCTCTTTCAACTCTAGACTCTCAGCGCCGAGCGCGTGAAAACCGCCGAGCGCCGGTTTTCAGCGCGGAAAAAACCCGCTCGCTGCTGGCTTATTTGAAAAACGCCGAGCTTCCATTGGAAACAATTGAAAACATGCGCTGGCCGCGGGCGTAAAAGTTTTGGTGTACACAGCCCCTTACAGTAGAACATCGCAAAGTAGCAGTTAAATTTGCGCATGCGCAATACAACGCCAGAATGCCGTTGCCGTTCCACCAGAGGCTGTTGCTTAAAGTCCCTAATAAGTCGGTCAACCTCTGCTTCTAACGTCTCATAATCGATCCTCGTTTATGTCCAAGCATTTCAATAATAATCTTTTACATTTTTATCCTTATATTTTTCATATTTTAAAATGTTCATTTGCTGCTGCGCATCCGTGTGATAAGCAAATGTGCGTTGTCGTCCCGTTTATAGGCGCATATTACTAACGCGCTCACTAAATAACAAAAAACATATCGCGCCATTGACTTTAAACTTTAGACCAGGTTTTTGTTGGTCAATGGTGTAGTCAATTTTAGTTGCCTCAAAATAGCAACGCACCAACAATGCGCCTGAACACACCTCGTTTTCAGACCAGAATGCCCATGGGCGCAAAATTGGGTGCAAATGCATTTGCTATTTAAATAGCGTGGCGCTAAACGTGAAAATGATAATTGCGTAGGGTTGAAACTAGCAAAAGACTCTTGCGTCACGCATTGCGCCGGGTGTATGATAGAGCCCTATGTTTCGTACCAAGTCTTAACTCTTTCCCCGCCATTGATGACTTAACTCGTCAATTAACTCTTTCACCGCCAGCATTTAAAAAAAAGTTGCCAGCCAGCGCCAGCGTTTTTCATGATTTTCACCAAAGTTTAATTCCTTCCAGAAAATGTTCTTCTTTAAATATATAAACATACAATATACCAAATGAAAGAAAAGACCCTCTGCTTTCAAACAAAAAAACCTGTATCCTCCTACCTTTAGTGGTTCTTTTGTAATCAGCTTTTGAATATGGGTAGGTTTCTGCAAAAACACCACATTTTGAGCAAAAAGCAGAGATAATTCCATTTTTGTGACGGACTTTTCATAGAGATCCCATTCAGAGCGATCTTTAAAACAGACACGGACATGCAGCAGCTTGGCATAGGGAAATACTTCCGGGTTTAAAAAGTTGCGGAAGGGCGCCACCTGGTGGATAATAGCGGTATTGCTGAAAGACGGAAAATCTCGTCAAGCGTTTTCTCTTAATTGACGAGATATCTCGTCAATTGCGGGGAAAGAATTAAGGGAAAAAGCTTCCCTGCCAATGAAGAGTTTTCCTGTCAACTCGTAATACCACTATTTTAAACATATAAAACCCAGAAGTATTCCCTCTAGGGCAAACAGATCAAACTCCGTGTATGTTTTGAGGATCGCTCTGAATCTGATCTCTGTCATTTTGTCCTTCACAAAAATTATATTATCTCAGCTTTTTGCTCAAAATTTTGTATTTTTAAAGAAACCTACCCGTATTTGAGAGGTGATAAAAAGAGAAACAATGAAGATAGGTTTGTTGTTTGAAAGCAGATGGTCTGTTCTTTTATTTGATATATTGTATGTTTATATATTTAAAGAAGAACTTTTTCTGGAAGGCATTAAACTTTTGTGTAAATCATAAAAAATGCTCCCGCTACATGACAACTTACAAAAAAAAAAAAAAAAAGGCACCTATTATACAACATCCACTGGTGTTTGGACATAAATGTCCAACCACCCCACAATGAAAAAAAATCCACGCATTCCTTTTTCTCGGAATCCCCATTAAACCAAAACCGTCTCATTAGAAATGCGTTTTGATTCTTTTGTTAATGTGATGTCACACCGATAAAGCCCCGCCAAAAGCCACTGACTGACAGTCCTGTATTACCATAGTTTCCACCTTCAGTGAGTTGTACGCTGTCCGCCATAGTGACATACTTTTCTTTTAGAATGCATTCACAGGAATCAGATCTATTTTAACTGAAAGCACCCATGCCTCTTTTGATAAGAGAGTGAGGAGCTGTAGCTCATTGGCATTTAAAAATACACAGACAAAATCAGCACATCCCACTCAAATAGGGGCATCCTGGACATGCTAGAATAAATCATCTGTGGAGTATTTTGAAATGAAACTTAACAGACACATTCCGGGCACACCTGAGACTTATATTACATGTTGTGAAAATGGGCATAATAGGTGCTCTTTAAAGGGGGGACATATCATGAAAATCTGACTTTTTTCATGTTTAAGTGCTATAATTGGGTCCCCAGTGCTTCTATTAACCTAGAAAAATATGAAAAAGATCAACCTAGTAACTAAGTTTTGGTAAATCATTCTCTGCAAGCATGTGAAAAAATAGCTCATTGAAATTTGGCTGCCCTTGTGATGTCAGAAGGGGATAATACTGCCCCTTAATCTGCACTATCCAACCACGGCACTGCCATTTATAGTGCAGAGATCAGCATTTGCATTTTAAAGGACACACACCAAAATGAAACATTTTTGCGCAAGTGGCAATTTTAACATGCTATAATAAATGATCCATATGGTACATTAAGTTTGAACTTCACATATGTACTCTGGGGACACCAAAGATTTATTTGACATCTTAAAAAAGTCCTGTGAAACGTCCCCTTTAAAACAGACATCAAATGCAACAAAAATTCTGTTTCTTAAGCTTAAGTTATGCTAAAAAACACTTTTCCACTTTCTCATATGCAACGACCTCACAATACTTTGTACTGTATACAGAGCCCCTCCCCTAGATAATCATCAGTCTTTAACGATTTATGATTGGCTTTTCTATTAAAAGGCAGGACTTGCACTAGACTGACTGCATTAAGCACCATCAGGTTACCGTGTGATTTTTATAATGTAACTGTACCACAGTGCAGTAGCCCCATAGTGTCTAATGTATTTACTGGCATCTTTGTATTTTATCACAGAAGTGTATGTTATTTTATTAAAAAAGCAAACTTACACACATACACATTACCTAAGTAGTTATTATAAACAGTCAGTGAGATTTCTATGCCAATCTTATGTCCTCTAGGCATCTTCAAAAACAGATATTT
The DNA here is from genome assembly GCF_030506205.2 of Paramisgurnus dabryanus. Classification (NCBI taxonomy): domain Eukaryota; kingdom Metazoa; phylum Chordata; class Actinopteri; order Cypriniformes; family Cobitidae; genus Paramisgurnus; species Paramisgurnus dabryanus. Next base: position 18,649,940 of record NC_133346.1, on the reverse strand, counting down.
CCAGAAAAAAAGTAATATATGTCCTTTTAAAAAATGTTAATGATATTTCTCTATCCCACACTAAGTAGGCTTTAGGCTAGCCATACAAACCTGAGGGTGACATTTACAGAGGTAATATATATATATGCTAATGAAATGTCACCCCTCTCTGACAGCGTTTTAAGTAGTTCCTGGCACATTTCTACGATGCGCACCGCAGTGTTGACTTACAGCAAGCTTTCTGAGGTTTTATTGTGTTTCCGAAGCAGCAGGTCACGGAGGGTGTTTTCGCAACAGATGTAGTCCAATTTAAGTCTTTAGTCATTCACAGTGGTTGTCTATTCAGTCCCGTCTCTATTTTAAAGATGTCAGGGACAAATGGATGGGGCAGATGCCATACCAACCTCGGATCATATCTAAATGCCCTGCTTATGAGCACCTGGTCACTGGACGGGGAACACACATTGTGTCCTTTAGCTAACATCCCTGACGCTACAAGGAGATTTAGTGACCTGATTATACCTACTGCAACCTGGTTACCCACAAATTTCCTTGAACTATAAGCTATATGAATAAATTATATCAATGTATATATAAATGGGTGAAAAGACATTGCATAACTTGAAAGAGCACCAGACCAGTTGCGTGCACTAAATTGCATTGAATTTAAAATGCAGGGATGGTTGTTTACACTGTATATCTGAATAAATATTACATTTAAATACAGTACAGTGCTATTTTTAGTGGGTTGTTAGTGAATACGTTCTGTGTGATGTAGTACTTTGCACAAAACTACCACAAGTGTATTTTTCTCATTGTAAAGTCAAAGCACCCTGATGTAAGAAAATTATTGAGTTTAATAAATGAGCACAGGTGGATTGCAGAATAACTATATTAAGATGCTAAAACATTGCTGGATGCACGCTGACATCACAAGAACGGCAAAGTTTCCCATTGGTAGAGCATTGCGTCATCAGCTTGTAGGTTCGATTCCCAGGGAACACAAATAAGATAGACAAAGATAGACAGGAATGCCAGGAATATACCATAAATCTGCCAAATGCGTAATTGTTCAAACAAGCGAACATATACGGTCATACAGCCCTTGTTTCTGTCAAGGGGATACAGTACGTGTTTCTTGCATTACCAAGCGCTGTCAACATCCTACCAGTGGGTACCGCCATTAATCAAAAATGATGGCCAGTTAAAAACACTTTGTGCTTTCCCTCCCTGCCGAACACGACATCCTGATCTGCCTCTCTTTTAGTAGTTCTCCTTCTCCCGTGTGCCAGAATGAAACTGTTGGCACTAAACACACACACAGGTCCATAAGGGACAAGCAATCGATCGCTCTGAGTCAGCTCTGTCCACTTTAATTCATTAAAACCCCCTGTCAATGCCCTTTGGGTAATTCCAGTAATGTAAAAGAATGTGGGAGTGCCGGTGCTTGCACACATATAGGGTATACATATCTTATTACGCACCGCCTCGGATAAAGAAGGATTTATATGGCAATAAAACAAAATCTGGCTTCGTTGTATATTAGACACCAAGGGTAGTTAGGAGGAGGACAAGGAACGTGTGGAGAACAGGTTCAATTTAAAACCAGCTTTATCGGGGTGTTACCTGTTCCCCGTAATGCAGTCTTAACAGTTGTTGTGTGGTTTTAGTTCAGCGGTTCCAACAGCAGTGAGGTATGAGCTCCACTCCCGAGCCATTACGAGCCCGAGTTAAAAGAGCGGAGGGGAGAAAATTTGCCGACAAAAAATGCACTCGCGATATGCCTGCAATCACATTCCACACTTGTCAACTTAAAAGGTCAATGTATTAGTGTGGGACCCGCTTGCACGCTGGTGGCTCATTTCCGACGCGCTGTTCGTTCTGCGTCACTTGGTGGGGAAACGTAGCGTGGAAAATAATTGGACCCGTATTTTGATGAATTCATGAGTCGAAAAATAATCTGCATCTTTAGCTTGACATTAAAAACTGCTGTTTCATATAACGGCTGGAGTGGAACCGAGTCTGGAATGAAAATTACGGGCTAAGTAAGTGTTGTGTAATCTGACAAGGCCCAGTACCGTTCATTTGTTTCAGCTCTATAATATAAATCTTTAATTTACAGCACTTAATGTTGTTGGAAATGTACTAGGACTGGAACTCAATGTGTCAACTGGTAGAGACGAACACTCTAAAAATAAAGGTGCTTAAAAGGTTCTTCACACGGATGCCATAGAAGAACCTTTCTTGGTTTCTCAAAGAACCATTTAGTAAAGGTTATTTAAAACATGTTTTATAATCTAAAGAACCTTTTTCATCTTAAAGAACCTTTTGTGAAACAGCACATTTATTTTTAAAAGTGCCAAAGAATGGACTGAAATAATTATTATGTTAAATTGTTCTTTGATATTTACATAGAAGTATGTAACTTTATCAAGTGCAAAAATTATGCAGAAACGTTTTTACATGTCCATTTACAAACCGAGGATTTGTCCTTTTTGAAAGGGTCATGAATAATAATGTTGAGCTCTGCTCTGATTGCTCTGCGGCTCATGCCAGAAACTCACATTAGTAAACAGACCTTATGTGTTTGAGCCTGTATCAGACGAAAATACAGATTTTGAGGAAGAACTAATTGTTTGGAGATTGTTAATGGATGTTCCGTTTAACGGATTGGTACGTTTTTCTTTCATTATGGAACTAAAACGTAACTGTTAAGTCAATAGTAGAACTAATCAGCCTAAACATTAGCATATACAGTAGGATTAATTGGCATGTGCCGCTAACTCAGCAGTCACAATTTAGTGTTTAGCACATTCACGAACATACAAAAAGTGCTAGACATGCTAAACATCTCAGTCTCATAGAAATTCCTCTTTTAGAAATGTCAGCCAGAAAACGGCCCAATCTGAAAAACTGATGCTTATGACATCACATGCATCTCACTGCCCCTCCACTTTAAAATAATTGGCTACATTTTTTAAGTGGCAGCAAAGTCAGTCAATCAGTAATGAGATTGCAAGTTAAGCCAGTAGGGGGAGCCAAATAGGTGCAAAACCACTTGTTTAAACTCCCCCACCTAAATAGAGCTATCTGAGAGAGGTTTTTAGGAAGCTTCTAAGGCATTACAGACCCAAACAAAAATATTTTTGTCTACATGTCACATCACAGAACAAGAATAAATACCCCGTTCAATCATTCTATGTCACCTTTAAATATATGCTAAATACATTTTGTAGAAGGTAAAGCTTAATTAAATATATTTTCAAATTTGAAAATACTATATATTTAGTTTTAACCTTTTCAAATCTGTTATTTAAATGTTTGTTAAAAGTTTTTTCTTCCAATGCGATGTGAATATAAATAATTTAAAATATATTTATTTGTAAAATGTAAAATTGTAACAAATGTAAAAACGGCCAAAAATATATTGGTTAAAAATATTTTTCTGTAAACATATTTCCAAATATATTTTAGTACATATATTTTTGGCCATTTTTTGTATTATTATTATTATTTTTTAATATAAAAAGGCGGCTCACGATATGTCATTACAATGTACAAAGCTCTTATTTTTTATCTACTGTATGTCAAGGTAAATACAGTTTTTATTATTCTATGGCATCTTTAAAAGTAAAGCCATGCTTTGCTGTTTATTTGTTTTTGCTACTGAACGTATATATACAGTATATTTGTATATCTATGAGCACTTCTTGATCTCATGTTGGAGTGTAACATAAAAAATACAGAGTATACAGAGGAAGTAGTCTTGAAAGATGACAAAGGCCAACAGTGTTGTGTTTACATTTAAGTTTACATGAACAACTAAGTATTTAGTGCTTAAAGCTGTCAAAAATAGCCTGGTTTAAAGTTATCTGGTTGCCTTTAAATTTTGAGTTAATTCAACTTAAAAAATTGATAATTAAAGTAGCGTAACAAATCACAGTTGATCCGCGATATGGACGCATGTGACCCGCAGAGTACGTAGAGTGAAAGTATAGGGATATACTGGACTGGTCCGTCTCGCACGCACGCATCCGCACACTTTTCTTAAGCGTGTACTCTCTCTCTCTCTTCATATCTCAATGAGTTACAGTAAATATGAAACTGCAGATATTTTAACTTAAAATGTAATAAAAATTAAAAAATAAAAATTAAAAAAACAATAAAAATTGCGAGTCATGAAGTTAAAGTAGCGCTGCACTTAAAAAACTGCATATTGCGCCGTCATAAGCAATCCAAAATAAAGCTATTAAAATCAATGAAACGTGTGCTGCATTATAGACCATTTCAAAAGATGTAAACAACACTGGTCCAGAAGCACTTCCTGTTTCAGTTTCCGTAAAATACAACCAACAGAACATATAGAACTGGATCAAAAAGTTAAACAAACATCTTTAAGATAATGATATATTAGAAAAAAAAGTCACAAACTAAAACAGGAAGTGTTTCTGGAACATTGTTGTTTACATCTTTTGAAATGGTTATATAAGCCGCTCTTTTATAATACAGTAACGCATTTTGGCAAGCAACACGACAAGAGCTGCATGTGCAAAGTGTGTGTCAAGGAGAAAAGATATAGACCAACTTCAAACTATAGCTTTCACATTAATAATTACACTTCTATAGAGAAATAGTATTTAGTCTGACTGCATGTTAATGTATATATTCATAGATATAGACAAATTATATTAAAGAAGACTACCTTTGTAAAACTGCTTTTAAACAACATGAGTTAAGTACTCTAGCTTTGACACAAATTGTTTTTTTGTCTTTCTACAATTTTCCCCAAAAACCAATAAATGAATTGCAAAACATAACTGTTACAACACCGCATATTCAATGTACAATAAACAGATAATACTGTTACTGAATCAGAATAGAGTGTCAGAACAATGATTTTAAATGGTAGTACTATAGTTTTTTTTTTTTTGCAAACACTGTGTATAGTTACGTTTGCGAAGCTTTGCAAAAACATACATATAGAGCCATGCTGTAGACAAGACCTGGTTGATATGTAACATGTAATAGTATTAATCTGACGCCCTTCGAGCCCTCAGGATCCCAGCATTTTCAACACCCACATCTCATAAAATCACACATGAAGTTCTCCAACAAGGGCATTTAAAAGATTGAAGGCTTTAACCTGTTAGTTTTTGCTGTTTTATTTTAGACTAAAATGGCATTGAGGATTCTGGCGAAGGCTCTTACTTGCTGCACCCTTTGCCAAACGCTTAATTTCCTGTTTATAGTTTTACTATGGCAGTAATTTAATCTGTAACCTGCAGAAAATATCCGCAAATTCTGATCTGTATCTGGTGATGTGAGAGGATCTAATGCACAGAGATTTTTTAAAGGGATAGTTCACCCAAAAAATGAAAATGTATTATTTTCTGAAATCTGTCATGACGTTTTTGAACCCGTATGAATTTGGTTCTTTCGTGAAAGAGTGCCGAATGCATTTTGCTTAATGCACCGGTCACTCTTTTCCATGCAATGAAAAGGGACTGCAACTTTCCATCTTTAAAATGGACACAACAGTACAATAAAAGTAGTTCAGGTCAGATTTGGCACTGGCAGTAAGATGTACCTGGGTACACCAATACGGCTCAAATCTGAATGCAAAAGAGCAGAGCCGAAGCCCAAGTCACATAATTACGAAATTAGATTAAAATTTTATGCATCAACCGCCAGAGGGCCAAAAGTAGTTTATCTTTAAATAATAGTGACCTAATTTGTAAAACCGCAATCATCTTACATAATGTAAAGAACATTTTTGTTAGAATATAACCTTAATACCTTTAATATTGACTGAGTAAGATCAATAAGTAAAATAAATCTTGATCCTCCTAATTATGAGACTTTAGCCTGGATTTACAGACAGGGTTACATTTACAGAATATACATTTTGGGATAAACTGTTTCTTTAGGCAACATTTACATTGCATTTGTGGGGATAAGCGTACATGGTTTATAAACAAACATTTCGATTACACGTAAAAACACAAACACATTTCATGTGTGAGAGTGCATCTTTTTCTGTGTGAATGTGAATGCTACGCCGTTTACTCTCATGGGATGAAGCAGCGGTATTCAGATCCTCTTATTTAGATGCAAGACGTAGCGTGGTTGAACAGAGGTGGGTGGAGGATGGGGTGGTTTTGGCTGTCCTTGTCTCCAGTCTCCTGCCCTCTGGGCTTCCCAAGACCTATCGAACTCTCTCTAAAGGCATTAACAGTAATGCAGATTCCCCCTTAACAGCATCATCACCAAGTATTCCCCACTAAACGAAGCCTTTTTCAAAGCACACCTGGCAACCGAGCTCGAAATCATGGCAAGGGGCCAGTTAATATCACACACATCTGTGCTGTTTAATAAATCACAGCCATGGCATGAAAAACTTCTTCATGAACATATATTGAGTTATGTAGAGAGTAAATCATGAGTTTTATCTTCACCAGTATTCCCAATGACCTTTTACTGTGTGTTCACAGGCAATCATTATTCATTTATAGGTCAACGGGGGTCTATTACAGACAGCGGACATCGTACTTACATGCTCATCTCTCCTAATCGAAACTGCTGTCGCATGGCACGTCTCAAACTGTCTTTTAACACGTGTAATTATGTGCATGTCCTTGAAATAAATTATCTGAACTGACTGGAGATAATGTAAGAGGTTACTGATCTATAATGCTTTTCGCAAGGTTAGGTGAACCCAAAACCTTAATTTATATATAATAATACACACGTATGTACAGTATGTATTACTGTATATATGTTATGAGTTTGTTCAGGCCACAGAAATATTCAGGAAGAAGCACCACTGTGCTAAAACTGCACCACACCTCTGGCCACTTTTGAGAGGTTAAGTGCCAATTCGACAATTCTGGGGTTGCAGCTCCCTGTACCATTAGAGATCCATCTAATGCATGTATTTTCAGCAGTCCTTACATCCCATTGCAGCTGTATTTTGCATATGTTGTACCGTAATCAGTTCAATGCAGCATCCCAGAGCAGACTTCCCCTTCACCTCCCTCTTAAAGTGTCTGGGATTCACCGTTGAAATTGCCTATTCCCAAAGGCCTATCCAGTTGTGAATGATCCCGCTAATCTATATTCTCAGTGTTGGCAAATGTCTGGATTTAAAAAAATAAATTACAGCCTTTAAGACTTCCACTCACCCCGCTGTCCCAACCGCAGCAATGCAGGTGCAAGCATGTGAATTTCGTCCTTGCTAAAATATTTTATTGCTGGAAATCAAAAGTAAAACGATATACGTAAACGTTTTATTGTTGTGTCAATTAAATCAGTCTTTTAATCATGCATTTTATTTGACTTAAAGACCCCATATAATGTTGCTAAAAAGAATGTTATTTGTTGTAATGCAATGTATTTACGTGGTTTATGATTCAAAAAATAATTATTATTTTCCACATACCATACAATATAGTTGTTTCTCTATGCATCGCCTTTTTGAAATGCATTGATTTTTACAAAGTTCATGTACAACGACAAACGCTACTCTACACCGTTTAAAACTTGTGTTTGAATAGTCGGTAGTAAATTATTATTATTTAAACATAGTAACAATGTTATTTTATGTGTTTGGTATTATACAATGTGTTCACGTGGTTTATGGTTAAAAAAACACATTATTTTTCACATACCGTACATTTTTGTAGCTCCACATTTCACTCTCTTCCTAAAATGCATGGATTTGAGAAGCTCTGTGTCTCTGATTGGCCAGCTAATCTGTACGTTGTGATTGGTCTGAATACCTTTGACGTCAGCCGGAAATGTGTCGCTCCTTACCATGTTTGAAAGATTCGCTTACAATGCAATGCTAACAGGAGTTAACTTACAGGCTGTGAGTCTAAGCGGGAGGAATTATGATAATGTCGGCCTTGTCTACATCACCAATCCCAGGAAGTAAACTGTTACCTACAATCCATGTGTTTGTTGTAGTCGAAGAAAAGAGATTTACATTGGAGACGATAACTCGCCTCATCGTTTACTTTGATGTATGAACCTTTTGCCTAACGTTAACGTGTACTAATACACATGTAAGAATTTTGATTGATCCTGACCAAAAGGTCAGCCCTTCCTGGGAACACAGCATGGATGCCCGAGAGTGCAGTGTGTGTGCCCTGTAGGTGCCTGAGGCAGCAAGGACATCAAAAGAGAACTTTTTTGCAACACAAGTTTTCCTCCAGGACTCACGGCAGGGGACCAAGACCCCCAAAACACCCCTCTCGGGAACCAGAACTTTATCTCGAATACAGGAGACTCCCTGGAGAGTTACACTTGATTTTCAAACACCACATCTCCATACAACAACAGGATTCAATGTTAATCTGTGACAATAAACAAGTAAACTTAACCTAATGTTGGGAGACAACTCCTACCTTAGAGATGTTGACCAATCACCCACTGTATGTATATTAGGCAACACCCCTGAATTTTACAACAACCAATCAGTAGCAAACTCCTATATGCTTTGTCTCTCTGGATATTTAAGGGAATGATGTAAAATGGTTCAGGGGGTCTTTCTGTTCATGGAAGTTCACCCCCATGATGCTGTATCTTTGATACAGCATCATGTATTTTATTTTACTTTGAGAAATCTGTAACCAGATATTCATCATTTGCCAGGTATGCATTATTCTCATTTGATTATATTTGTTTTTTCTCGTATTTGAATTGGAATGTGAATTGGCTTCTGAATTATGTTTTACCTACCTGGTTAATAAATTGTTATATTTGATTTTATTCTGTGTTGCTCGGTAAATGTTGACACTGCAAGTAATATCGTTGTATCCGTAGTTACCGTAAGGACTGAAATCAGGCTAGGATCGGCCCAAATCCCAGTTAGATAGTGAATAATACATCAGCTGAGGATTTGAGAGATACGACTAGCAATTGGCGTTAGTTTAAGTGTACTTAGAAGCGTGGAGGCTGTGTTTCCGTTTAGAGTAACATTTCTGATTACTCTAAATAGGGTCAGCCTCAACCTCTGTTTATTTCAATGTTATTCTATTCATTAATCTTGATTAGAAATAATAATTGTAATAATTAAGTGTCACCTCTAAGGGGACTAAATAAAGTATGTTTAAAGTTGAGCACGCAGAAAGCGGCCGCTTAAGCGTATAGTCCAACCTCTGGCAGCGACCAACACTGATTCGCTTACGATCGTTGACCAGTATATTAATTATGAGGCCCGTACTAGGATCATGTGCGACTGTGAGAACCGAATGAACGAGTGTAATACCAGAGCTTTATCAGAATAAATAAACAAACATCCATCTAAATTCTGTAAGCTTTAAAAGTAATAATCAATCAAATTTGTAATATAATATAAACTAAATCTTAGTCTTTGGAGTCAGATTAGAGATAAATATACCTAAATTACGTAACGCCAAAACGTCATCTGCAAAGCTCCGGAAAAGACCGAACGCGCTATTAATCCTTCCCATGCGGTTTGGACTTCGCCATTGGGCCAAACGGATGGATGGGGGATATAAATTTCACCCCCTTACACACACATGAAAAATCGTGAATCGGACCATTGGTGCTTTTTAAGAAAACATATATGGCGGTGCCGGTGTGCATACAGTACACAAAAAAACATTTCCGATGACTTTGTTGATTACATTTTTATTATATTACTTATATTAAACTTAAATTAAATAAACATGAAAAACATTTATTTGTGTTCCATGGGAATCAAAAACAAACATATTTAGTATTAACATGATGCATCACTAGTATTGATATAAATGGGGAAGATTGCAACAGCCAGGGGTGCGTTTCCCAAAAGCATCGTTAGCCAACGAACATCGCAAGTTCCATCATTACTAACATCGTTCAACGATTTGGTGTTTCCCGAAACCATCGTCCAACGAACATTCGCAAACTGCATCGGTAACTTGTGTCGTTGGAACAACAGCTCTTGACCTGTTGTTAGAAGCATCGTTCCTTGTTATTATCATATGTAGACTTACGTTGATCATGCGTTTGAACAAAATAAGCAGAAAACATGTAGTACAGTCTATATCCATAATTCGAAACATATTACAATTTTATTTTACCTCTTTAAAGTTGTAAACAGAATGAAAGCGCTGCATTTGAAAACTGCGCATGTGCGCATCCCTACGAGCTTTAAGACCCTGAGGAATCCCTGGGAGGAGGGACGTAAGAGGGAACTTGCGCGTGAATTAAATGATCCAATATATGTTATTTACATCAATAATCTGACATTAAATCCATTTGCACAGATTAATTAGTTCTTCACCTCAAACGTGACATCATAAACTATGTTGTTTAACCAACATTGTTCAAACGACGAATGTGAGACAAAGTAACAATACTTTCGCGAAACAGTCGTGACAAGGTAGTTCGTTTCTCCAACGATGCATCGTACTATGGTCGTTCAGCAACGAGTAACGTCGTTGTTTGGAAATGCACCCCTGAATGGCTACTTAAGTCCCGCCTCCTAGTAAAAAGAGCCAATCACCAACCGTTAAAGACCGGAATCCTCTAAAAGAGAATTTGTGCATTCGCAGAATTGACAGGTCTTGATGTTCTTGTTTCTGGAGGCATTGCATATGTGGCGCAATGATGCCACTTCCTTAAAAGTACCTTGATTGAATGACCTTTATGCTGCTAGCGGCATGCTCCACCAACTATGCTTCATGACAAAACAGTGCACTGTTGATACATCAGTACTGCCATTTTAGGGTAGTTAATATACTGCATGTCTCTAAAGTATGCGGTCTAAAAAACTAAAGTATTGCATGTTAAAGCAACTCGTGAGTCACAATGAAATAGCTGTTTTTCAGAAGCTTTGTGACAAATGTGCAACCCAGCCAGTATTAACCAAGAAGAGATCTCCTTCAGATCTAACGCTACATCTGAATAAGTGATTTAAGCATTACTCTCGTCCTTTCAGGTCCTTTGTCAACACGCTGTGAGATCAGAGACTCACTGCCTTCCCTCATCTCATTCGCTGACTTCAACCGCACCCGCCACTTGACGGAAAGCGGGCTTGAACTTCGGAGCTTAATGAATATGTCGGAATTCAATGAATTCTAATTTGCCTGTACTTTTGAAAGAGCTCAGGAAAAAAGGGGAGGAAATTTATTAGAGAGAAAATTGAAAAGGGGGCTCAATCTTGCTGCTTGATTTCCTGCACACGTTCCAGGAAATCAAGAGCGGCTGAAAAGCAATTAGCTCTCCGGCTATGATAGCAAATGAGCGGTGTGAATGTCCAGGACGGATAGCTTTCCAAGAACGAAAATTCCGTAGTGGGATGAAAATTATGTTTGGATTCTCAAAGGATGAAACAAAATGAATGCACTGCGGTGCACGAACAAAAGCTCTTTGAGATTCTCCCTTGAGTCCAATTTTCCCACCACATGTATCGATTATTTGAAAAAGATAAGAGGAAACCAGATTTACAAAGATAATGTTTCATAGGTAAATGCATGGACGATCATAAAACCGCAAAACTGAGCTGGAAAAAAGTAAGCTTGTCAAAATCGCTGTAAGCGATAGCGGTACACAAAGGGTGTTTACTGTCGCAACCTTTGCAAACCAATTTGTTTTGGCAGCCTTAGTGAAGTTGCTAAATTACACCTCTCTGACTGCTTTGTATTGTTGTACTGAAAGGGGCACTTGCATAGAGATGCTGCTCCCACTAAACACTCAATTATCGGCCGGGTTACCACGCCATGCCAAGTCGGACCATCCTCCGGCTCTTTTCTGCCAATCAAAATGAAAATAGACAGAACCTAGTTGTCAATCTTTGTGCAGGTAGAGGAATCCGGATGTGTCAGATTTTTTGGAGATGGTGACGCAACACAGCTCAGGTTTTTACTATATAATTAGAGATAAATATACAGCACACTATATATAGAGTGAGCTGTTCATGCAAAACATACAAGGGTTGCTATTTGAAATCCAACACTAGTCATTAAAATACAATTAAAAATATCATTAACTCTTAATTAAGCCTGTGGTATCTTGCATAATTCATGAATTATAGAAAGGCCACATAAATATATATGAACCATGTGGTGGCACAAGACCACTCAAATGCATGACATTCAAAACAAAATTATAATGGAAATGTATAAACATTTGAACTAAAACTTAAAAAATAGATCTTTAGTCCGTGTCCCAAATAAAGGTTATTAATGAGCTCTGATACTGACCTTAATGAGATCCTCCTTTTCATTTCAAGGTAGTTTTTCAGAATCAAAATCTGCTCTCAGATGAATGTAAACTATCACATGTGCCCCATTAAGATCGTGCAAAATAAATAGCATGCTTCATTTCCAGATATATATATGGAGGTATGGAAACTCTTTACTACAGTTCTGAAGAGTCATTAATTACTTTCAAGCATTTCTACATTATTAATGAGCATATGCAAATAAGCAATAATCTCCAAAGCTTTTACTGTCCAATGTTCTCATCATCATGCCATAAGATCATGCACACCTGCATACACACGTGCTGTTCTCTGACTTATCCCTTTCCCACTGGTGATTTATAACACTTAAACTAGATGACAGGATGACAATGACCTCTGTCATCGTGTATCTCCCCATCATGCTGATCACATGAGATGCCCAGCGCGGATGCCCCTGTCACAACCTACAGACGCACGCTTCTCAGACTGACACGCTTCTCTATCGCTCTTCAAGGAGAAACTAGTATCACCAAGCCACTATGGGAAAAGTAGCTAGATACACTTAAAAAAGAAGGATGGGAAGCAAATATCATAGCAAATAAACAAAAATCCATTGTTGAGCAAACACATAAACAATCAGCGAAACTGTCTCCTACCCCGACTAAAAATGGTAAGCTTGTAGTAATGATTCATAAATTTTTGACCCCCTCTGTGAGATCCATGTTAAAGCCTTATAATCTTATTATGCAATTAGCTCTTTCCCCGCCATTGACGAGTTATCTCGTCTTTTAAAGGCAAAGTGCACGATATCTGAAAAACGCTTTGGAAAAAAGAGTCGGGCTGACTACCAAAACACACTTGTAGCCAATCAGCAGTAAGGGGCGTGTTAACTAACTAACATTGTTGCCTGGGTTGCATGTTTGTTTAGGTGATTTCAAATATCATCATTTGCTTTCAGAGATATTGCCTTTAAGAGAAAACATTTGCATAAAAAGTGTCCCTGATGAATTTTAATCTTAATCTGCAATACCACTTACCCAATTTATGAAAAAAACTGAAGCCAAAACGTTATTTACTCATTTTAAACTCTGTGTTTGTTTTGAAAATCATTCTGAATCTGATCTCTATCAAAATTCCTTTACAAAAATGCAATTATTTCAGCTTTTTGCTATTTTTTTTTTTTTTTTTTAAGAAATATACCCATATTTAAGAGTTAATAAGCAGAGAAAAAATTGTAGATAAGATGAAAGTTTTTTCCCCTTTTGTTTGTTTGATTGTTTATTGTTTGTTTGAAAGCAGAGGGTCTGTTCTTTCATTTGATATATTTGTATGTTTATATATTTTTTAAAGAAATTTTTCTTGGAAGCATTTTGTGAAACTTTTGTGAAAATCACAACAAATGCTGACGGGCAACTTTTCAAAAAAAAAAAAAAAAAATGGTTGGCGGGGGGAATGATTTAAGAGCATCAAAGTTTGATTTCACTCATTGATTTCAAATATTACATTATGATTTTATGTAGAAATCACAAAAATTACTTTAGCTGGATTTTACATTCTGGGTCTGGGTCACATTAGAGACGTCGGTTTGGATTTTGCTGGTAATGCCAGCTGTTTTTCAACAAACTTAAACACATGTAAAGTAACTTGCAATTGTATGTTTCAAACACAGATGGCGATAGAGGGGCAAAAGTTACAGATTGCAGCTTTAAAGGTGCAATGCGGGACTTTTGGAAGGATCTCTTAACAGAAATGTAATATAAAATACATAACTATATTACAGGTATAAGTGGTGTCCTTACATACACTGTCAAAAATTAAGGTACAAAGCTGTCACTTGGTGCAGTACCCTTTAAAAAAGGTCCTAATATACCATTTAGGTACAAATATGTATCTTTGAACTGCCAATATTTACCTTTGAAGTACAAATGTGCACACTTTTTGGTACAAAGAGTTAACTTTTTGAAAGGGTACTGTCCCAGTGACAACTTTTGTACCTTTATTTCTGAGAGTGTAATGAACAATATTGTTTTTATTACCTAGAATGAGATGTTTTTTTTTAAATACACCGCGGGTCCCCTTAAATGGAAGTCGCCGCCATGTTTCTACAGTAGCTCTATAGAGTTTGTTTTGTTACTACGTTGTCTCAGACGATGACGTGTTTGTCCTGTGAAGGCTACCGTAGCTTCACTATGCGTTTTTTTAAATTACGGGTGATCTGTTGACTAAGCTGTTGGTTGCAAGTCTACCACTAGATGGCGCTACAAGTTCCACTTTGCACCTTTAAGTACTCAAATTATATTTTTGGGGGTCTGACTTGATCACTCTTTCAATCAAACCAACTTTTACATATATCAAAAATAAATCATACTTGCAAAATGTGTTAAATTGCATTCACAGTTCTATTTGAGCAAAAACCTACTGTAAAAACCATAGACTGTATGACTATAGACTGTGATTAATCATAGACTGTGACGTCACCCATAGGTTTGTGAAGAGCTTTTTTGAAGCCAATAGGTTGCAGATCATTTGAAAATGGGTAAATAGGTGGGATGTGGGTACAGCTGAGGTGGCTGGTTGCTGAAACCATGCCCGCCTAGCTTGACGGCAGTGTCAACGGTGGCAGTACACCCGTCACTCAAGTGGCCATGCCCTTAATTATGCAGAACTTTAAGGGTTAATATAATTTAAACGGATGAGTTGCAAAAAAATTCACCCCCCTCACAGTTGTCATGAACGGCAAAATGAGCTAAACAGACCAAAAACACTTTGTAAACACATTTACTTCTGCTGTAAAGTTGGGCATTTTAACTCTTTCACCGCCAGCGTTTTTAAAAAAAGTTGCCAGCCAGCGCCAGCGTTTTTCATCAAAGTCTAATGCCTTCCAGAAAATGTCCTCCTTTAAATGTATAAACATACAATATACCAAATGAAAGAACAGACCCTCTGCTTTCAAAAAAAAAAAACCTTTCATCCTACCTTTAGTGGTTCTTTTGTAATCAGCTTTTGAATATGGGTAGGTTTCTACAAAAACACCACATTTTGAGCAAAAAGCAGAGATAATTCCATTTTTGTGACGGACTTTTCATAGAGATCCCATTCAGAGCGATCTTTAAAACAGACACGGACATGCAGCCGCTTGCCATAGGGCAATACTTCCGAGTTTAAAAAGTTGCGGAAGGGTGGATAACCTGGTGGATAATAGCGGTATTGCGGAAAGACGGAAAATCTCGTCATTGGCGGGGAAGCGTTTTCTCTTAATTGACGAGATATCTCGTCAATGGCGGTGAAAGAGTTAACATGGGGGATTTTACTCCATTTTGAAGCAAGCCTCTAGTGGCCAGTCGATGAATTGCAGTTTAAGTCACTTCTATATTAGTTTCATCAGATAGATCAAAAGGTTGCCCCTCTGTAAAAACAAATTAAAATACCTTAAAGCAAACTCCAAGCCCTTTCTTTACCTTTACACTTTGTGATTTTATCAATACTGATTGTAGCTTGTCAGTGTTTACTATTTGTTTAGCTCACCTTTTGCTTACTAACAATCTATATTTTTCAGCTCACTGTTTAACCCCACAGCTGTATCATAATACAGTCTTCCTTATCCCGAAACAACAGATCATTAAACACTAACAAGTCCCTACATTCTTCATCTTGCTCAGAAAACACAATAAATAAACATTTCATTTACTCTTCCCATCCGTCCCAACGCAAGGCATGCTGTTAAGCCCCTTAAGAATTGTGCTATGACTTAAATTAAATTACTACAAAGTTATTTGAATCATCAACCAAACTCATAACAAAAAGTCAATTTGTTAAGTCAGACAGCAGATAAGCATAAATAGCTATTTAAAGTAATCACAACCCATATACACTTCAGTGCATTTTCTTTTATGCAAATATCTGAACTTTTTAAGAGAAAAGGGAAAAGGGAATACAACAGAGAGCTATGTGGTTTCGCAGTTGCCTGGTGACTGACTCTATCCAGCACTCATGGCTCATTGGCCGTGTACAAGTACGGCAACATTTCTCTGCAAAGGGAGAGAAAGAGAGAGGTGTGCTTGTCATGCCATTTGCATGAAGAGTGCCGCAGAAAAGCTCTTTCTCGCTTTTCTCGCTCGCCCCCTCCCACTTTAAAAGAGCGTATTTATCCGAAGCTCATTTCTGTACCGTGGACAGCATCGAGGTTATTTGTATTCATGCAGTTGCGCCGGTTTAAACATAAACTCTATTAACCCAGCTTAAAGAGCATTCAGTACAGCTCAGACGCACAGAGGAGACTTTTGCGCGGCATAATAAGTTGCGCGCGCAAACGTTTGTGGTCGGCAATATATTCAGAGGTATCGCTCGACGGTGCGGTCCTATTACAATTCCCCGCACAATTGGAAAATTGGCTCCGCTATAAAATGCTGAGCTCCGTAATGAACCAAGGGGTGAAATGAGTGAATCATTTATGGGAGGTAAGGAAAACATTACGGCTAAATAGATTAACTCAACTCTCCTAAGCAAACAAATAAGCAAATGAATCCCCCTCAAAGCTCTTCAACGATGGCTTATTCGAGCAAAATTGAGGAAAGCGCCTGCTGTATAGCTCCTGTACAGTAGGATCTGAGCTCAATGCCCTACCCAATTACTAGATTTGAAAGTTTTATGAGCTATTATGAAGCAGCATCACCATTCCTTACACTGTTTGTGCATTTGTAGATGTCTTTATTTATTAAAGGGGGAAATTAAGTGATTAAAAACAAAGGTAATGGAGGCTTTCGAGGCTCTCAGCGGGAGCCAGACCGGGTGGTTAAACTCGGTGGATAAATGGTGTCGTTGGAGGAAAACTCAATACTGTGCGCTGGCGTGCGGGGAGGGAGTGCTGGCCTGAGATCTGAAGTCCAGGGCCATTTATTTTCCTTGGCGTTCAACAAATCACCACTTTAAATCTTAACTGTCATAATGCCATTTACTCAAAATGGGACCACAACAACACGTAATTCAATCTGACCCTCATAGTAATTCAATCAAGAGCAAAAGTTCAGATACAAAGCTGTTCTTTACGGTTACTGTGGGGAGCCATGGTCAGAGAGGAAAGATCTTGCTGATTAGACGTGGGGATAAGGGGCGTGTCTTGGGGTGTGGCCTTTCAGGGGCCTCGTGAACCTGTTTTTTTTGGAACCAGTGGAAGTCCAAGCTCCCTTGTTGCCACAGGCAAGACCTCTTTCTAAAGTGTAAGACTAGTAGTGATAGTCTAGTGAAGGGGTGGGGAACCCTGGTCCTGGAGGGCCACTGTCCTGCAGAGTTTAGTTCCAACCCTAGTTAAACACACCTGAAAAATCTAATTCAAGTCTTCGGGATTACTTGGAAATGAAATTCAGGTGTGTTTGGCTAGGGTTGGAACTAAACTCTGCAGGACATTGGCCCTCCAGGACCCAGGGTTCCCCACTCTTGGGGGCTGTCCACACGGAGAAGCGTATCACTGTATACGTATAAATTTGTTATCGTATTGGCGTTTCATCCACACGGATCCAGCGTTTTGGGAGACTGAATCCGCTATTTTTTGAAACCGGGTCCTAAAGTGGATAAATCTGAAACCGACACCCTTGCGGTTTCGTCTGTACAGCCAATCCGTATATTTTGTGAAGCGAAAACATCATCACATCACGTGTCGGAAGCGTCACACGTAACAGCAACAACAATAACGGCGGACTACGTGACTGTGTTCGTGCTACAGAAGCTACTAAAGCCTACTAGCTTTATTACAGCAAAATCTATTGCTTCTATGCAATTGTGGTGACCAACAAGCGATAATGGACAACACCATACGTTGGTTATGCGCATGCTCAAAGTCTTCTTCTCCGTGTATAGTGTATATCTGTGGCAGAATTACAGCGCCCCATACTGGTCCGGCATAAATACTACACCGCTTTCAGTCGGTTTCAGTGGTTTCGTGTTTACGGATAATTTTTTTAGAGCAAGGAAAAAAAAATTATCGGATAGGGAATGCACCGGCTTCGTGTGGACATAGCCTTGGTCTAGTGGCATGATTTTTGTAAAAAAAGAAAAAGAAAGAATTTCAATGCAAAGATACTGCCATCAGAGCCATTTATGTATTTCCAGAAAAATAGGCAGATGATGATCCATGTGTTGGAATTTTTTTTTAATGATAGTAAAAGCATAGTCCATATTAAGACGTTAAGACGTCTAAACAATTCCCAATCTAGCTTAGTCTGTTGATTATTAACTGGGGTGATACTGTATTAAATCATGAATATGAAAACTGACATGTTTTTATGCTCTTGGTCTCGATTCGGTCTCGACTTCTAAAGGACTCGGTCTCTACCCAGACTTGTTTCCTCAAAGACTCTGTCTTGATTCGGACTCGACTCTATTTAAAAAGCAACGGACTCGGTCTTGACTCTGTCTTGACTCTGTCTCAACCCTTCAAAGACTCAGTCTTGACTCGGACTCGGCATAGGAGGTCTCGTCCCCATCACTAGAAGCCATGGCATGAAAATTATAGTATTGCCACTTTGTAGGTGTGAGCAAAAATGTGTCATTTTGGGTGTGTCCTTTAAAATGCAAATTAGCGGATGAAGTGCAAACACTGATCACAATGATGGTCACATCATAAGGAGAGCCAAATTTCAATGACCTAATTTTTGCTCACACCTACAAAGTGGCAATGCTAAAATTTTCATGCCATGGCCCCTTTAAGTAGTTTTTTCAATCAAACCTTACAAAAAAAACAAAAACAACACTGTTGTGCATCTTGAGACAAAACAATAGCATTGTTAAGATACGTCAGTACAAGTTTTTTTTCAAATCAAGGCAGCTCAAACATGCGTTCTAGTCTGGAAGTAGGATAAGCCATGTCCGGGAATAACCGCCTAAAGACAGGTACGTAAAATAAAATGCAATTTCAATTTCAAACAAAGATGGCTATACAGAAACAAAAGTTTGAACTTTAAAGTCAACATGAGATTGAAATAAAAAACTTTTTTATGGAATATTGTAGGGTTTTTTTCTCACGGAACCATGATCTCATGGAAAGTCATGTTATAGTCACATAAAAATGTGATTAATTTATTTGTGTCCATTCAGATTTTTTTCGTGCCTTGAGCATGAATGTTTTTTCATGTCATTCATGTCACATTGCCCCTTGGGGTTTGGGGTTGAATTTGGAGTTTGATGTCCTTTATGTATTGGTTTCTACATGTTTTTCTTCCGCTTTTAAAACTATTCTCGTCTGAAGTTGGGGTTAGATTTGGGTTAGGATGTCTAAAAATGTAACAAAAAGTGATTCTAACCCCAACTCCAAGCGACAATGGAATGGTAAGATTGAAAAGACATTCGTGCTCGAGGCACGAAAAAAGCTGAATTTCGTGCCACGGACACAAACAAATTAATCAAATTTACTTTCTGTGAAATAAGTTTTTTTTTTATATGACTTATCTGTGCACATTTTTTTAATTTATTTATGTGCCCTCACAATCTTTAATCAAAAACTTTAACCTCCTCACCTCCTTGAAACGACCTCTCTTCCTTTCCTGTCATAAGGAATGGTGCAAGGGTAGGGCTTTAGGAGACTTGTTTATGTAATCCTCCATAACTAACAGCAAATCTGCAAAAACTGTTTGTAACAACGTCTAACTTCCAAAGATCTAAGTAGTTCTCAATAGACGAAATCAAACTCGCCCTCATTTTTTTCTCATCCGAGGAATAGAAGAATACTTCTGTTTCATGGTAAATTTAAAATAAAATGGAAAAGACTCATGAGGATCAAAGCTGTAATACAAAAACAACTCCAACAAATCGAGCATACACTCTCAAAAATAAAAGTGCTTAAAAGGGTTTTTCTTTATTCCATGTTTTTGGTTCCCCGAAGAATTATTCAGCCAAAGAATGTTAAAAGTACTATTTCACAAATTTAATAGTCTTAAGAAAAAAAAATATCCACTACAAAAACCTTTCAGTTGATGTTATTAAATGTTCTTTACGCAACCATTCAACCCAACCCAAAATCTTTCAGGAAACTTTACTTCTGAGAGCATACAAACGAAAAACAAAGCTAAGCTTGACTAAAAAATAAAGTAAAAACAAAAAGGGACAAAATTATGCAACTTATTCAATAAATGCATAAAAATGCATTAGACTCAAAAAAAAAAAAAAAAAAAACTGAGGAGTCACAAACAGGCATGACATTTCTGTTCCCTTGTGGTGGATTGCAGATGCCTCCACCTGTCACAATGATCCAAAGCGTGTGCGCCAAGAGGGGGCAGGAGTGAGCAGTGACAAAGGACTAAATAAGTAGAGATGAGATGGATGGAGGACTGCAGTAATGGGGGGGCTGCAGCGGCTGGCAGAGACGTGTATAAGAGACGAAAAGTAAATGGAAACGAGAGACAGGCGTAGGGAGGAAGATAGAGCGGTAGGAGGATAAATGGATGACAAGCTGAAGAGAATGAAAAGACGTCAGGCTGGAGAAAACAAATGACTGGAGGAATGCTTACAGGTGAATTTAAAGAGAGATGAGTTGGTGCGCACTTGGAGAGACGGGAGAGAAAGACGTTATGCTCCGAAACCTATAGAGCTGCCTAGATAGGGGTCGTTTTAAGGCACTGTACTGATGCCAAGATGCCGTTCCGAGGCAACTTAATTATGCTGCTTTCTAGAATGCATGTATCCTTTGCAGAGAATGCAATCCCATAATGCACCATGAGTCTATGGCAAAAAATGTTCACATAAAATATTTGTTCAATTCAAATTTTTGGACACCCCAATCTCATCTTAATGCTAGTCTTAGCCTCAGACGTCATACCCACAGAATGTTGGCTAAACGTCCGACGTTTATCGTACACTTAACTAGAAACCCTGTGGGAATGTCGAAGTCATCTTCTGATTTGTGTAAATAAATCGGAATTCCGGGAGACGTGAGTGTCGCGGTTATTCTCGGTCGTACGAGGAAGAAAATCAGTTGTGTTTACGTGGCTAATAATGAGCAGTTATCATGCTCAGCTAAACTTTGCAAGTTCCTGGTATAGACTCTCTAAAAGATGTCCAAGAGTTTTGCTTGAGGCAGTTAGTGGAGTCAAAAAGACAGCAGCTGGCGATTGGTTCTCCCAAACTGCTTGTAGGTTTTAAAAAGTGGAAAGACAAATGTTAACCAGGAGTGTCTGATTGGAAAGGCTGTTGATAATCTGCACACCATTGTTCTATGGTGAGTAATGATGTTTATTAAGATGCTATTTGGTTGTGGCTGGTTACTTCTATGACAGACTTGTTGCCAACCATTTCCGTATTGTGGGGACATTTCTACACTTTGAAACGTGATGCTAGATGAAACAAACTGTGATTGGTTGTTTGACATGTCAGTCAAACGTTCTTGTGGGCAGGCATCGTCCAAAAAAAGCAGCGAAAAACACCAGACCTTCAGTATCTCAATGCTATCTCATACCAATTCGAACGTATTTTATGAGGTGGCTAATTTGAATTAATTCGTACAACCAAATTCGTTCATTTTTGTACGATTTGCTTTTGCCGCTGTGACGATGGGTTTAGGGGTGAAGATTCGTTATTAAATATATTTATTAATGATAATCCAACGTTATCTAACGAGAATTCGTACATATTTTATGAGTCGGCTAATTTATATGAATTCATACGACCATGTTCGTAAGTTTTGGCACGATTTGCGCTGACCCATGTGACGTAGGGGTTAGGAGTGGGGTTAGGGGTTCGGTTTTGTTGTTGTTTTTTCATGAGAATCGTTCGATATTGCACAATTATCTTTGTATGAATTGATAGGCTGGATAATCGTACGACTCACTTGATACGAATTCATACGAATTACCCAACGCGTAAAATACTTACAAATTCTTGTGGCTGTCTATGCAGGCTGTAGGCCGTGAGTGTGCACCCAAGTGAGCTAGAGAGCGAGTGTTACTAAGGTCTGGCATGAAGAAATGAGAAACGATGAAGAGCATGTCCTAACTCTGCTGGGTCCCCTTGGGTAAGGTCTTAAATTACACTCGGATACGGACAGCTTGTCAATTGCGGGGCCAGTGCCCCGGCTCCAGAGGAACGCTTGGCACCATTCATTAGTTTGCGATATCAGAGGTTGTCTCTAAATCTCAGGACTTCTATTTATTTATATATGTTCTTTTTTTGTATTAACCTTTTCCCTTTTCGCTTTCTTTGGGATATGGGCTGAATCCACCAGGGTTCCTTTTGAAGGAGAGACAGTAACAAAGATATACTAAGCAATAAAGCGTAACAATATACCAGCAGCCTGTTTACCATGCTCATGTGTGCCAACAGATACACTTGAACATTTTCAATTTTACCGGTCAGGGTGCTTCGTGAGCTCAGTGCATCATGCAAATAATTCTCACAGAAAAGCACACCGCAATGCACGCAGTATTCCTTTAGGATTTAGACTACAGGAAATATATTACAAGTCAGCATAATGCCTACATTTTCACTGTATGTTATAATGTGATAGCTCACTAAGTTGTGTAACATATGTAATCCTGTTGAATATTCTTGTAGGACAATGACTGATTGTGATATGTCTGTTTGTGTATGTATAGTGTGTTCATACATAGGGAGCAGGGCGCATATGCATGTGGCTTAGTTTTACGTCTTCGTCCCAGTTTTGAACAGTTAAACAACTAATGCCCATAAAAAAAACAAGTGAGGTCCCAGTGGGTTTGGATGCTTTCCATGGATTTTATCCGTATCTGACAGGTCTCTCTGTAAAGATACCCTCCTCTTCAAAGAGCGCATAAGATCCATTATTGACAAACTATTCCTTTGATTCAAACTCTAAAATAAGAAACACATTTCGAAGGGAGAGAGAAGAAAAGCTATAATTTCGAGTGTTGTTAGTTTACCAGTCCCTCTTCAAAGAGACCAATCTAGGCAGACGTCTCCCTGCAGGTATACATCTCTATTTGTTCAATAATTTAGTACCAAAAATGTCTTATTTAGCAACCCGTTTTGAGTGCTAGCTAGACAAAACAAAGTCTTGAAAGCCTAGGGTTGTGATGATGCAGTCTTTTGCAATAGCAAAAGCGACAACCTAGCAAAACAACAGGAATTGTTCGGCTTTGCGTATTAAAGCAGAAAAAAAAACACAGCGAGATGTTAAATTTAGTCCATGGAGGCTTTTGATCTTGTCTCTATCAATATCTGTCATTTATGTTTGATTTAACAAGCTAAGCGCTAACGCTAACCAATGGCTTAAAACTCTACGCTTTACCTAGGGCTAGTCTCTACAGTCAATGATTAATCGGAGGACGATTAATTAGCCTCCTGCGCAGTTTCTGCAGGCGCTGTTGAGGGGCCGCCCGCCCCTATCCATCAATCATGATGCCTGTCAATCGCAGTTGGCGGCTGAACCCCTTAAGCTGGTAAAGCTGCGTTGGGCTCATGCCAGCATTGCCACTTTGGAACGAGAAGAAATCTGCATGTAGCTGGACTGAAATAAGACCCGGTTCACCCCTATTTCATTTTCCCGCTCTTAATGCACCTGCTCGACTTTTCCAAGTGTCCGCCTCCCACCGAGATGAGTTATGTGAGATTCCCTGCTGGCACAAGCCAAGCCCCCCGTCGCGCTCGATGCCCCGTAAAGGACAGCAAAGAAGTTTCTGCACTGGATGAAGTCCTTAACGGATCATTTTGAAAAGGTTAAAGTTTTGACCTTATTTTTTGAAGGTGAAGCATGCTATTTTTTCATAGTTACTAGCTTAGGAATACACGAGAAAGTCAATCATAAGGCTGATTTTCCCTGAGAAGCGTAAACACTGTGACTCAATCAAAACATTGCTTTTCTTGTTTGAGAATCTCGACCAGCTAAACACAGCACGGTAAACAACAAGCTTTCGAAAATCAGTTCAATAGAAAAAGATGATGCAAGTAACCAGAGATTTGAAATTTTTGTTCACATCAATATCTTAGACATTTCCACAAGGCATGTACACACTAAAAACGCACACACAACATAGATCATTTGAATTGCCTGAAATATTCAGGGTATTGATTGGGTTTCATTGTATATGACATCATAGATGAGTCTACACTGTCTATTAAGTCTCATACAATCATCTTTATTGCTGGGGAGAACGGGGCACAAACTAACGCTTTTTGGTTTTGGCTAAATCATTCAAAAAATAGTTTATTTTATTTGATTCATTATATTGAATCATAAATGAACATTTGAAGTTTGTTTCTAGTGCTTACCATTCTTGGACAATTACACCAAACGTGACAGAAGTGCAAACGTTACAACTTACCCCATATGTGGGGGTAATTGTAACAGCAGGGGGTTAGTTGTAACACTTGCTAAAAATTAAGTTTGCAGGCAAATATTTCAATACTATTTTGTCTATATACTATTATTAGTGTTATTGTTTATATATCTGTCTATAATAGACAGGTATCTACAGTACGCTGTATTGATTCATCCAGCATTTTTCTAACAATAGTTCAATCATAAATGGATACAAATGTCTAAATATGTGAGAAAAAGCAGCACAATTATGACAATTTTTTTTTATAAGTGACCCAGTCTGTCATAACCAAACTACAGTTTCAACATCAAAGTCTGATTTCAGCCATTCATTTCATTATGATTTTAATCGTTGACGTGACCTTACTCAATCAATATTAAAGATATGAATAAAAATAAATTTGACACACGATTTTTTTATAAGACAGGCACATTTATTTTGTTGGCAGCCAGCAATCATTCGTGTGTAGCCTATTTAAAACAACAGCAAGAATTACGCTAACGCTAACGTTAGCGGTTTTCATATCGTAAGTGCTGAGGGGTTAGTTGTAACACAATCTTACAATTAACCCTGCAGGGTCAAAATATTTTCAAGCCCACAAAAAAAGTTGCTAAGCGCTGCAGACATATTTCAAAACGATGCTATGTTTTAGTCAACAAGACATTAATATGGCATAGCATTGGATTTGGTATCTTAAAGGAACAGTATGTAAGAAATTTATATCAATTAATCATTAAATGGCCCTGAAATGTCACTAGACATTAAGAAATCCTTTTCATTTCAAATACTTATATCACTGACAACAGCAGTCCGGCCAGGATATTGTCATTTAAAAAGTGGAGTTGCAGCCCTCAACTGATGTTTATGTTGTCGTTTGGTATATTGGCCACCAGCTGTGTGATTCAAGCACCAGTTTCAGCCACACGTTTTGTGATTGCAATACCAGTTTTGGCCACAATCCTACATACTGTTCCTTTAAACATCCAACTTAGAAACCGAAAAAAAAAAAAAACATATGATGAAAAAATTTACTTACATGCCACAAAACACTCGTTAATCAATAACTCTCTAGATAAACATTTTAAATTTCCAATAATTTGCGGGAGATCGTCTTTTGGCAGTGTGAAATCAATACGGAAAAAACGAATCGCTCAACCCCGTGCAACAATGAAAACAGTCCTTGTTACAACTAACCCCGCATTAGTTTTAACCCCTAAATACTCGACCCTGTCAAGCAAGCAACAAAAATAGCATTAATCTGAGGATTAATTTGTGGTGTTCACTAATTTTTCCAAAATGGATTTACCCGTTCGCCATCTTATCTCGAAAAAGTACTCATTTATGAAATCAAATAATACGCCCTCCCCTAAGGCAAACGTGCATCCATGAGACAATTTTGAGAGAAATAACAGGGATTTGTAAAGCTTAGCCGAGGAAGGATGTGGCTGTGAATCTAAACAGGCTTAGTGAGAGAGAGAAAGCAATACGGAAAGCTGTAGAGTATAGCACAGGCAGAGCCAATACCCTGAGCCTCATATCTGTTCTCCATATTCCTGAGAACCCTTCCTCAATAAGAGAGGTTTTCGGTCTTTCCCCTCCAGTCAAAACGAATGAGCTGAAGAATAATCGCTGGGTTTGAGCCGGAGAGTTGGGGCTCAACCCTCGGGGAACTGCAGCAGGTGATGGGATGAAAGAGGGAAAATAGGATTACGCTGAGAAAAACAAATAGTGAAAAAGAATCAAAAAGATATAGAGTACAGTGTGTCTGGTTGAATCAAGGACGGTCAATGATGATATGCTGGCGGTAAATGTTGTCTGATCGTGTGGTTTTAGTAGTAGGCTATTAAATATATATATATATATATATATATATATATATTTGGACAGATTTATGACCATGTCTGTGATAGATACAGTCTCTAATATGAGATTGCAAATTGATTTCAATATTTGATATTACCTTACTCAATATTAAAGATATCAGGGTAATATTTTTCACATTATGTACAATGAGTTTCTATAGAAAACAGTAAATCAAAAAAGACTTTAGCTTTTTGAATGTAATTATTCCGATTCCTCTTCCGACAAATTCCATTACTGATTATTTTAATTCTTTTGAGAAAAAAAAATCTGACAATATGAAATGCAAGTCTCATTCACCGCCCTCAGCCACATTTGCTAAATGACATCATTTCAGATTCAAAGGAACAGAAAACATCTGAAATTAGTTTAATACAGTTCTTGAATAAACTGTGTTTACGCTGATTTCATGTTGGTTCAGCTAAACATTATTATAGTGTTTCATCTATTTGCGAAAGAATGCACATTCAATAACCATTAAATGAGTCAAAATTCATAACCATGATTCAGATATGGTGTTATTAAAACCTTAACCCCGTTCAAGATCATTAAAACTGAATAAAGAAGTTAAGCGATTACTTCCTCACATCACCAGATGGATTTCCGCGCTAAAACGCTTTCATTTGACTCCTCTTCACTTACGTGGATTCCTTAGATAAAGTCTGCCACATTTTCATTTTAGTCATCTTAACTCTAATAGATCCTACAGATAAAGACTGCCATATGAAATTACAGAGGTTGCCCCATCAGTGAAGTAATTTCCACCGTGATTTGGCGCTCCGCAGTGCATTTGTTGGGCACTGCTTTATTTTGACAAGGACGTTAATGCGGCAGGAATTTATTTATATCTCAGAGAAGGCGTGAGGAAGAGCGGGGAGATGTAGCAAAGGAGATTTATCGAGAGGCTTGTTAGGTAAGCATCAGGTACCAGCCTGTCAAAAAAGGACAGAGTACACCTCCGCAAAACTCGGTGCCCTGGGCGTCCGAAAATCACCTCACATCTTGGTAATGAGAGTCAACAGTTATTTCGTTATGCCAATGAGTCATTCTGCTTTCTTTTTATAATCTTTAATTTGCTGCTATTGTTAATGTTGCCAGCGCAGCTGTTAATATTGACATTTCCTTTAGCAACTGTTTGAAAAAGACGATGTAGGCCCCCTTCCCTCGAGGTCGATTCTAAATTGAGGACATATAACAATGGAGAATATCCCTAAACTGTTAACCTCTCCAAAGGGTTATCTTGTCAGATTTGACCTTGCTTGATGCTAGGCTGTTGGGGCATCATTTCGTTCCCATCCCACTATTCAGAGGCTCATTATTTTCCAGTCCCATTGTGAATTAGATTCCTCTGGGTAGCCCTGAAAGTCCGGTCCATTATAAAGGCCACTGCTGGGCCATTTCACCACTCCGAATCCCTGATGATGGCTAATGCACCATAGGCGAACGGCCTGCTGGTCCCACAACTGCAGATATGTCTAGACATTACAGCCATCAGATCGAATGAGTTTGCGGGTATATAAAAGCACATACGAATCAAGAACATCTATAGACCTCTATCACATCAGATTTTTTCCACGGTAGTGAATCAGTGTGTGGCGAATACAAGCAGTGCGCTCTGCTGAGCCACACTACTGTGAGAACACAGGGAGATGGCTATAGTAAAATCATCAGTGACATTATGTACTTCTTTGCCTACCAACCAGTGGGCACATCACAGTACGCCTTCACGATGTCGCCAATTTCATTGAACACCCACCGCTTGGTAATTACACCACCCATCAAGACTAAGCTAGACTCGGATGCACAATAACGGAATACCAGCATACAAATGCACACCCCAGCTAAATAGGGCCAAAAAGCCAACACCTTTCCCCAAGCGTCTCGTTGTTTTTCTTTGGCGGAAAGCATGATCATTCTGGAAAACCAGAACTGCTGACTTTTCAAAAGCCAAATAGTTAAACAGAGCCTCTCCTAAATTTGCATAATAAGAAGCAAGAAAGATAAACACAATCATAAATGGAAACCGGAGCTATCGTGTCCTCTCTCACTGCCCATATGGTCCAGCCTGCTGGAGATACCAGGCCCTCATGGGACCCAGCAGCTAGAACAATTCGCTTCTATGATTTTGCCTGCAATGTATTTGAAAGCGTCCACCTCCAGGGCAATGAGAAACCACGGGGATCTGAAGCAGTCCCTTTGAGATACAGAAAGCAAAAGTTTGATACAGTAGCAATTGTCACAGTAGCTGTAAAACTGATAAATGCCCCGTCTGTGACATAATCCCCCATTTTCCCTGAAATTTATCTGGTGCTGAGCCAGAACTGCAAGGCACTCTCAAAAATGCCAAAAACCTGCTGAAGCAAGAAATACATAGCAATCAGGTCACATATATAATTTTGTAATATTTTTTAGACATGCATACCTGTAGGAATGGGATGGCTGTCAACTAGTAGCATCGTCAAAGTGCGAATTTGTAAGCAGCTTATGTTTAGTGCCACCACAAAAGCTAGTTTGAATGGCATTTCGTGGGGCAGTCAGGGCCGAGTGGTTTAAGAGTTGGATCTGTAACCCAAAGGATGGCGATTTGATTCCTAAGTCTGGCAGGATACGACTAAGGTGCCCTTGAACATAGCATTTTCCCCCAGATGCTGCCCACTGCTCTGGGTGTGTGCAATGCACTTTGTCACTTTTAACTTTTCACTTGGTTTAAGACCAAGAAGTTTAAGATGGCCAGTCTCTGCCATTGGAAACGTGAGATTTATTCTGCTCACTTATTTGTCTTATTTGTTCTCCAGCAAACCTAGAGCTCATCTCGATCTCTCTGCTCAGTGGAGAAGAGCAATTGATAGGCACGGGAGCAGATGGGGACTGACAGAGCTCCTAGGCTGAAAGCTAATTGAAGGAGACTGGGGAAGACTTTGACGGCGCTCAAATGCCAGCAATGATCGGGAAATCAATGCAAGGATCCAATGAACTACACTCAGTGCAATTTAAGGAACACTCCTAATTTCCAAACTGGTGCTAATAATTTAGTCTGTCTGGTTGGCGCCCAAGGAAAGGTAATCCAGAATGCCTCTGTGATATTGTCCTAATAGTTTTCCATATTTAGAGGTATGTTACACGAGCAGAGCATGTGAGTGTAATGGAGCAACAGCGATTTTCCCTCCTAGTGTTCTGTAATCACTCCATTCCCAGTGCCGTTCCGGCTTTTCCATTTCCCACGTGTTTCCCACTGATAGGAGAAAGTCCACCTCTTTCATTCCACAGCAACATTTATGGGCAGTTAATTATCAACTGTGAACAAATCAATAATGTATGGGCACAAAAAAGTTTCCTTGTTTTATTTTCTGTATTTAAAGTGGACACTTTGCATGGGTATCACCAACAAGGCTTAGTCTTAAACCCACATTAAATCAAGATCTATTTAGCCATTCTGTTGCACCAAACTTGCTCAAAGGTGCCAAAGAATACATTGATACAATATGTTAAATTGTTCTCTGATATCTAAGTAAAAAAAATAATGAAAAATAATGTTCTGCTCTGATTGGCTGTTTACTGCACAGCTCATTTCAGTCAGAAGTTCTCAAAGCAAACAGACTTTGGGCCCTATCATACATCTGGCGCAATGCAAGTGTTTTGTGCTAGTTTCAGTCCAGGTATTGTTGGTGCGTTGCTATTTTGAGGCAACTACAACCTGCTCTAAAGTCTAAAGTCAATGGCGCAATATTATTTTTGTTATATAAAGAGCATGTTAGTAATATGCGTCTATAAACGGAACGACAATGCGCGTTTGCTTATTACACACAATGGATGCGCAGCAGCACACAAATGTTTTTAAATACGACAAATTAAATGATTCAAATGTAAAAAATTATTATTGAGTCTCTTAGAGATAAATGAGGACAGTTTAAATGACTTTTTTACAGAAGGCATGAAGCTGAGGTCTGTTGGCAGAAGAGCTGCTTTTGCTTTACCTGTAGCTTGGAAAGTAAGCAGATTTGTTTTATTTTAAAAAGTGCTAATATTGCATTTATTAGTTTTTTTATGCTACCCCACGGATTTATTCTATATGAAGACTCTGTACCTCTGGATATGGTGAGATGAGAACAGTTTTAAAGTAATAATTTTCAAAACACCCAGGACGCAGTCCCAGTGCTTAACTCTTCACACGTGTGTACATTTTTGATCTCCTGTTTGTTAAAAATAGAGTATTTTCCAACTTTTTTTTGCATATTTGTAAATTATTCTTATAAAAACCTTTTTAAGATTACAGTGATCATGCATCATATTTAACCATCTTATTTTACTTAATACTCCTTGACTGAAATAACAACTTTTAAAGAGAACCAAAACCTTAATTACACAAATAACCATTATAATGAATAAAACATAACACAAATTTTTAACACCAATCTTAAACTGGTGGTCTTTTTCCTCTGCTTACAATTTTTCCAAAGCAATCAGCCTTGACGCGAGTGCAACTGGCTTTTAAAGGGGATAAGAGATGAGACTCTCATTGGTTTATTGCACGTTACGCCCCAAAACTCACCCATCACAAATTACGAGAATAGGAACAACCCTTTTAGACTGTGCCCCAGGCGCATAAACCATTTTCCTAGGGCTGGGCGATAATTCGATAACGATAATTTTACCGATATAAACTTTTTCGATAAAACGATAAGGACAGTTCGATAAGTGATCGATAATGTTTAAGCACTGTGCGTAATGTTGCGCGAGCACTTCCGGATGCGGCACGCGCTCTTGGTTAACAATCACAGTGACAGTCAGACTTGAAGGAGTGGAAGATGAGGCAAGTTATTTATTTATTAGTAGAGACCTATGATTTTCGCGATGCGGATAACGCGGACGGAATCACGGAATCCAAATGCGCGGAAACATTTTCTTGTGTGTAATGTTGGACGCGCAAACAGGGTTCGTCAAACACAGCAGACACAGGTGCGTGCAGTATACTTTACTTTCATTCAGCGTCCGCCTTGCGCGCGCACACGTCCGCCCAGCTTTAAAAGTATATTTACAGGACATTCACAAATTCAGGAAACTGAGGAAAAGCAGCAGATCCACCACTGCAGTGAATATAGTGTTTGCGTATGTGCGCTCCCACAGCAACGTGACACTCTTGACATCCATTTATCAGCGTATATAGCTCGTATATGTATAACACACGCGTGATCACTGAACTAAGTTTTCTTTCTTGTTTAAGTGAACATAAACAGCTGTTACTCAGTATATTGAAACTTAAAGCAGTCTGTCTTGGGTCTTAAAGGGACAGTAGTCTGCTGCTTTTTTGTCAGAAATGTGTTGATTTCATAACAAATAGATTTACATTAAATACAGATGCATTAAAACAAGATTTTAGTTTTTGTATTTGTCATGTTCTGAATAAAAAGTAGTTTAAAACCATTATTAACTGTCTGGTTTTTACAATTTTCATTCAGGAGCAAAAATCTGCCTTTAAATTTGACAGGAGTAAAGATTTGTTATTTATCATGATAATTATCGATATCGACTGATATGGAAAACATTTTCTCGATAATTTTTTGGGTCATATCGCCCAGCCCTACATTTTCCCTGTCGTTAAACTAGCAAAAGTGGATTCGGTCACGCCTAAATGCACTTGCGATGTGCGCTTTAGACCGTATGCTTAGATCTTTTAAATATGGTCCCTTATGTTTGAGCCTGTATCAGACAAAGATGCAGAATAACCAATTGTTTGGAGATTGCAAATGGACGTTTCTGAGTGAGCGGTGTATTTGTGTTTTTTTTTTTCAGTATGGACCTGCAAAACGTAACTGTAACGTCCGTAGTAGAACTTTGGCCTAAAAACGCTAACATATAGCATTAACTAGCATAGACAGTCACAACTTTATTTTTAGCATTGTAACAACATTGCAATTAATTTAAGTGTAATTTAATGTCGATGGTGTACAGCATGATTGTAACTTCACAGTCAGTGTTATGTTGAGATTGGCCTTTTTTTCAGCGGTCTTTTGCATGCACGAGGTTTACAAAAGAAGGGGGAAACAATAGTGATTGAGGCTCACGATATGTCATTACCAGGCATGCACAAAATCTTATTATTCATCTAATGCAGTCTCCATTCTACAGCACCTTAAAAATAATCAGAATTTGTATTTAATCCATTATTGTAATCCACATATTAATTTTATAATAAACCCAGATTACATTTATGCATTTGGTTGATGCTTTTATCCAAAGCAACTTACATTAAATTAAAGCTATTCATTTTATCACTATGCGTTCACTAAAAATCAAACCCTTGTCTTTTTGCACTGCTGATGCAATCCACTACTAGTTGAGGTATGATAACTCATCAGATGAAAAAAACTATTACTTTTATCTCAGATCGAAAAAGGATTGACTTTAAACGTGCCAATGAGGATAATAATAATCTACATTTTATAATACACTCCAAAACTGCTGGGTTGTTTTTGACCCATGCTGGGTAAATATTAGACAGAACACACCTCTGGTTTAAAAATTAACTAATGCTGAGTTGTTTAAACTCAATGCTGGGGTATTATAACTCAGCATTGGGTCATTTTTAACCCAGCGACGTGTTCTATACAATATTTACTCAGCATGAGATCAAAAACAACCCAGCATTTTTTAGTGCACAATTATATTTTAAGTCTGAATCTACAATTAAATGTGTCTAAATATGCGGTAACTGACACCATGCTGTCAGGCCTCAGACAAAAATGTATTTTAAAAATGGGGCTAAAATATAAAAAAGTCCCTCAGCGTATGAATTCTTGAAACGGTATAAAACAGTGTAGTGGTCCGCAAGCCTGGCACGTCAGCTGTTAAGCGTCAAGCCCGGGGTGCTCTGGTTTCTCATCCTATACATGTAAAAAGACCTTTTGTTAATGCACAAAAAAATAATGGAGAAGAAAGCTGTTTTAACAGCACTAGTGACAGGTAACCAGCGATACATTTCCTCTTCCATGCACTCTTCAGTCGGGAGCAGCAGGGAAGAATATGGAATAACCAAAGTGATGTTTCATGACAAATCCCTATTCTTTTTTCTTTTCATCACATTACCTGTATTTTACAACCCATACTGCTATATTTCTCAAGGGGTCGATACAATAAATAGGCTTCTAAAATCCATGGACGCATTATCTCAGCCTCGTGGATAAGCCCTTGACATTAACATTTATGCATTTGGTATGCAGACAAGCTCTACATTTTAGATGTTAGGAATTTCTCCAGGGGTCAAACTTTTGATCTTTTGCACCGGTAGAGCAATGTGATATCAGATGAGCCACAGAAACACCTTTCCCTGCTGTTAACAGTAGTTACACTGGCGAATCCTTAATGGAGGACAAAATGATTCACGTAAAGATTTAAATGCAGGTTAAAGTTTTAATCCATGATTTGTTAATCAGTGCTTAAAATTAAGTGATGCAAGACAACTCGAATTAAAATCAACCAACCCTAGATTGGCTCTAAAATCTACTTAATTGAATTAATCTTCGTGCAACTCAGACATTGTGTGTTGTTTCTTAAGAGTCTTTTCAAACTCTGTAACTTATTTCGTCTATGCGCTGCTTACTCATTTTGATCATCTTACCATAAATATTTCACAAATGCCAACTTTCTTTCTTAACACTGTGTTAATAGCTTCTGATGGAAATGTTTTAGAGCAACCTGGGAATGAGGAAAAACATGAACACCCTTTCGCTCCAGGCAAAAATCCTGCAAATCCACTATCTCAAGCTGCACTACAGTAGGTATCACATCTTTCTGTTTGGAAATGAATTGGATTTATGAAAGGATACTTGCTGCAATACGATTCCCAATAAACCAGCCACCCTGACCTTGAGCCACGGCGAGATTTACCAATAAATAATCTCAGATATCAGTAGATCGTTCATTTATCATGTGTTAGTGAGTCAGTCTCGATTAGAGTTGTAGGTCAAAAAGCATCCCGTCACGAGCAATTGAGGTTTTGTGACTCACCACCATAGACGGTCTGGTTTCATTTCACAGATGGCAAAGAGACAGACGACAGGATAAAGCAACTTTAGATCTAAAGTGTGAGAGGATGGCGATAGCTGGAAAAGCCTCCTGCAGATTGGCAGCCTAAGGTTTTCAGTCAACCGAAAGGCAAGTAAGCTCTATCCATGATTCACATTTCTGTCTGTCAAATTTGACTTTTATAAGGAAAACATTAAGAATGATTGAAAAGGACTCAAGTTTAACATTTACAATTTTGCATTTGGCAGACGCTTTTATCCAAAGTGACTTACAGTGCAGTATGTGTGGATCGAACCCATGACCATTGCTTGAAACCAATTTAGCAGTTAAAGGCGAGGTCCATGATCTCTGAAAACCAATGTTGACATTTAAAATTATCACCTAAACAAATACGCCCCTACCCCAATAGAATCTGGACCTTCTTTTGATAGACCCACCCCACACATGCGCAACCCAGGCAACAATGTTGTTTAGTTGACACGCCCCTTGCTGCTGATTGGCTACAAGTGTGTTTTGGTAGTCAGCCCGACTCCCTTTTCCAAAGCGTTTTTCAAATATCGTGCACTCCGCCTTTAAGTGTCTAAAACTGCGGAATGTGGCATCTATTTA
Source organism: Paramisgurnus dabryanus (assembly GCF_030506205.2). Classification (NCBI taxonomy): domain Eukaryota; kingdom Metazoa; phylum Chordata; class Actinopteri; order Cypriniformes; family Cobitidae; genus Paramisgurnus; species Paramisgurnus dabryanus. Next base: position 18,614,999 of record NC_133346.1, on the reverse strand, counting down.
CATATAGTCCAAGGTGATGCGAAAAACGGAAGGCGTAGACTAATTCGCATATTCATATCTATGGTCCAAGCTGTCCATTTGAGTAGAGGCGGGGATTAATTTGCATATTCATATATCCATATACTAAATCAGGCAAGGGTGTAGAGTTACATTCAAGCTGTTTAAAAGGATGAAGAAATTACTGTGACAGGTAAAAGTATATATGCTATTATGATGCTTAAAGATGAGATTTAACTGATACAATTTTTGACAACAGGGAGACATTAAATAAATTTCAGGTGGTTTGTGAAAAAGATGCAGATTTTAGGTATGATGATGACAAAAACCCCAAAGCTCAAAATGTATCATATGGCTAGACAGAGCAGACATTCCCATGTACAAAGATACAAGTAAAAATCCGTTGAGGATTGAGAAAGTTATGAAATTTTTAATATTAGAAATCAGAGGAAAAAGTTATATATGGATGTCAATAGAAGGTGTGTGACCGAAAAGGCTGCTTATTCACATGTTTTTGCTTATAACTTTCTCATTTCATGAGATATTTGCATGAAATTTTAACAGACGGTAGAATTTTGTTAGTTCTTTCAAATTAAATCATAAACATTTACTGGTTTAGTTGGGATGGGCCATTTAGTTGGAATTACTTTGTCATATTCAGACTCAGACCCATGGATTTTAGAATGCCTGCAGTTCTGATGTTTTGACAGGACGTTCGCTAATCTACCACCACAAACGTAAATTCCACATTTCCATGGTTCATTTAAATACCTTCTCCTTCCTCAGTTTCGATGAAATTTCATCATAACCAACATAAAGGGCTCTATCTTACACCCGGCTCAATGCAGCGCAATGCGCAACGCAAGTGTTTTTTGCTAGTTTCCACCCTGCACAATTATCATTTTCACGTTTAGCGGCACGTTGTTAAATAGCAAATGCATTTGCGCCCCCTTTTGCGCCCATGGGCATTCTGGTCTGAAAACGAGGTGTTTTAGGCGCATTGTTGGCGTGTTGCTATTTTGAGGCAACTAAAATAGACTACACCATTGACCAACAAAAACCTGCTCCAAAGTCAATGGCGCAATATGTTTTTTTGTTATTTAAAGAGCGCATTAGTAATGGGCCTATAAACGGGACGACAACGCGGGTTTGCTTATCACATACATGAATGCGCAGCAGCACAAAAACGCTTTTAAATATGAAAGATGAAAGGATTTAATGTAAAATATTATTATTGAGTCTCTTGGACATAAATGAGGACTAATTATGAGACGTTAGAAGGCGCAAAGAGCTGCTTTACCTGTAGCCTGGTACTGTAAGTAAATAAATGCTTTGCTTTAAACAAATGCATCTGTTTTTAAATGTTTTTTTAAAAATGCTACCTTTTATTGTATATGATGACTTTGTATCTGTGGATATGGTGGGATGAGAAAATTTTTAAAGTAATGCTTAAAAAAACTCAAGATGCTGTCCAAGTGCTGAAACGGTCGGAGAGCCGTTTGTAAATTCTTTATCTCCTGTTTGTTACAAATAAAGTATTTTCAGAGTACAAACCATTTGTTACATACTTGTAAATAATTTTTTGATGATATTGGATAGCCATACATTTAAAGCAATTACAAGCCTGCTTTTCTACTTCCATGACTAAAAGAAAAGGGGTTTAAAAGGTTTAAATAAAAAAATAACAATTTCAATACAAGTGAAAAACAACACAATTATTTAACATTAATCTTAAACTGAGGATCTTCTTCCTCTGCTTAGTTTTTCAGTTTACAAAGTCTGTCGTCTAAAAAGGGATTAAACGTAGCGCCATGGCAACTGGCTTTTAAAGGGGATGAAAGCTGAGACTCTCATTGGTTTATTGCATGTTACACCCAAAATACTTCCATTACTCATAAAAAAAAGGATCAACCCTTTTCGACCATGTGCTTGACGTACAAACCATTTTTCCCGTCGTAAAATTAGCAAAAGTGGATTCAGACACGCCCATTTAGACTGTGCGCTTTAGACAATGCGTTTAGATCGTTAAAATAGGGCCCAAAATGTATATATAGTGTCAACCCCACCTTTTAGCTGTCCCCATAGTCTAGCGGAAGCACACCGAAAGCTCAAAATATCAAACGTTTCCGGTGGTTCTTCTTCGCGTATTTATTTTAGTATTAAGTAAACAAATACTACATCCATGCGGCGAGAAGTGGATATTGCATGACACGCATCTTAAGTAACAACCTGGATGAAACCCAGAAGTTCGACGCGCGTGCCCGTGATGTCAGCATTGCTACAGATTTTTGTTCTGTATCACCAGTATGAATTGACCTCTATTTGTATTATGTAAGGAATAATTGATGATGGGCCATTTAACTCTTTCCCCACCATTGACGAGAAAAAACGTGTTCCTGATAAGTTTTTAAGGTAATCTGTAATACCGCCATTATCCACTAGATGGTGCTCCTCCCCAATTTATAAAAAACTGAAGCAAAATTTTTGGGGGTAATTTTACACTCGTGTGTGTTTTTGATAACCGTTCTGAATTTGATCTTTAACAAAATTCCTTCGCAAAAATGCAATTACTTCAACTTTTTGCTCAAAATTTTGTATTTTTAAAAAGAAATACCCATATTTAAGAGTTTATACACAGATAAAAAATATAGATCAGATGAAACTTTTTTCCCGTTTTGTTTGTTTGTTTGTTTGTTTATTGTTTGTTTGAAAGCAGAGGGTCTGTTCTTTCATTTGATATATTTGTATGTTTATATATTTATAAAAGAAAATTTACCTGAAAGGCAACATGCTGGCAGGCATTTGAAAATAATGCACACCCAAGGTGGCAATGCTGCTCGACACAAAACATTGCTTTGGTGGTTATTTTAAGACAATTGACAGGTCAGTTGTGCGTTTATCTTAAAATAATGCATACTCATAGAAGAAAAGGTAGAAAAGCAGTAATTGTGTCCTTTATAAAGGTCCTTATGTACCATTTAGATACAGATATGATTTGGTACCAAAATGTACTAATATGCACTCTTCGGGTACAAACTCAAACCTATGTGCTGTACTGTACTATGTATATCCACAATAGAAGACACTTTTTTAAGCAGTTCGGTTTTAAATAGGAGCCCGTGGCACATTTACATCCCACACTCATGAAAATGCATTAAGCAGTGAATTATTTCAGATGGGTAATAAACCAACCCGATGCTCTCATTTAGTTCCCTTCATGTGTGGTGCCTTTACTTGCATGTGAAGACAGCCGCTTGGTTGTGACTTTGGTAAATAAATAAAACATTCACGGCGAAGCAAAGGTGCAGATTATAGATTCTTTCTCACGATTTGTGAAATCGGATACATAACTGAGCCATCAATAGCGAGCACTTAGAAATAACATAAGTAGTACTAAAGATCTAAAAGAATTTGATTATGGAAAATAAAGATAAGCAGTATGCAAGCCTCAGCAGTACAGAAGAAACAAAGGTAGTGGGACAAAATTTTGGCCACGTTATATATTAGTGTTGCCATGACGACCAGCTAGAAAAACCCACACTATTGTTGTGAGAGTATTCGGCCTACATACTAATGTTATTTTTGCTGTAGGGGGAATCGTACCTAGTTAAATCTCCAGTACAATTTAATCACTACAGTACATAGTTAAACCTAGCTGTGTGCTGTGAACGAAACACCTGCATCTCTCATTTGAGCAAGTTTGCGCAACACACGGGTACGTCTCACCGCATATAAAAAAGTGCATTACGGATTTTAGAAAAGCTTGAGCTCTTTTGTCCCCGTTTTGTTTCTTCCTCCTAAAAAAAGATCAAGTTGGTGAGCGAGGCAGAGCGGTGGGTGGTTTCGCGAGCATCTGACTTATCTGACACAGGCAGAGTTGGCCTGGAGGCTGCTACAGTACGCTAAGGAAGCACATCCATAAATTTTGAATCGAGCATCGTGACCCCGAAGGTAATATTAGGGGTACAAAAATCATAATTGTTGATTAAATTCCTTGATGTCGCAATCGTGAAAATTAATTATGATGAATAAAATTTACATTAGATTAATTATTGTGTGCCCTGAATAGGCGGCTAAGCCTTCATTCAAAAAGGTACACGGAGCTGTGGCCCTGAATCATTTATTGCGGTTTTATACAATCGGTAAATCAAAGGCTTACACGGTCAACTTCACATTGGCCCTCTTAGCAGAATGTAAAAGACAACTGCTGTTCGAAATTGGAATAAATGATACCAATAAAGCGAGCAACCGTTCGACTGCGGAGTGTGAGCTCACTTTACAGAGTTTCTGCATTCTGACGGATGATACCATTTAAATAAACAAAGCTATCTACACAGCACAATGAATCTCTTACACTGTTTCTATGCCTTGTTAATTATTACAACAGTGTTCTACTTTAGTTTTGTCGGTCGGTCGCTTGTTGTATATTAGGTTTATTTTTATGCACCGCGGCTTACAGAAAAACTGTGAATTCATCTGCGAATTACTTTGCTTTCATGAACTGCATTAAACTCACTCAGTAGGACAACTCAAGCTCAACTGGTGCTATGCCAACTTCATGGATTTGAATCCTAGGAAATGCATGTGTTGATATCATATTTACATTTGGCTGACACTTTAATTCAAAGTCACTTCAAGCTATGCATTTTATCAGTATGTGCGACCCCTGAACCGATGCTAATGCAATGTTCTACCAACTGAGCTACATAAAAATAAAGTTGCTTTTGATAAGAAATGTCTGCCAAATGTAATATAACCTTAATAACCTATTCAAGCCTCACTGTGAGTCATGTATACACGGTATAACTAGCGCTCAAACAACTATGAAGAAATGCAATATTAAAAGCTAACAAAGAGCATCTGGCATCCGTAGGCCGCGCAAGGCAACGTGAGATTTAGGGGTCTGTGATATCACCTTTATAATAAAGGAGAAGCATTAAAATTAGAGTTGGAAAGTATGGGGCTCTTGAGGATGCAAGGGGCACAATCATAAGTGGATCATTTCATTTGGGACGGCCAGAGGCGCCGGTGTTGAAAGGAGTGTTTACCACCCCGCAGCCCCTTCGTGGAGGTATTAAGCAGCCCCACTTTAAAAAATAGGCCATCTGTGAAGTGCCAGCCTCCACGCTAGAAAAAAATTGTCTGTGCATGATCTACAAATTCACATCTGAGGTTTTTCTGCTTTTCAAAGGGAAATAATTATCGAATGCATCCTGCATGAAAACCATTAGGTGTTCCAGAGAGGCTCAGGGTCAGTGCTTTGTTCTTCAGATGTCGTGCCTTTGAGCTGGGTACTTAACCACTGTAAGCTTCAGGCGTGCTATGATATTGATGAATTGTCGCATTTGACTGTTTGGAAAATAAAGCTGCCCAGTCAACAGAACATTAACAGGCAGGTTTGCAAAGCCACACTGTAAAAAGTGTTTCTGTGCCTTAGTAGATTTAACAAAAATAAATTTTGTAAACTGTATTAAAAATTTTAATAAATTGATTAATTCTAAATTAACACATTATTGAGTAAATTCAACTTAATTTTATTATGTATAATCGATTTAAATTTGTAAGAAAGAAATTAACTTAATAATTTTGTGTTAAAACTACATGAATTATTTTAGTAAATACAACTAACTAGGCAGTGGACTTGCAGTTCCCAGCATGCTTTGCATGGGACTGCATTTGGAGAGTGAAATTTGAATTGAAACTTTTTTTGTTTTGTTTTTAACTTGTTAGTGTTTAATGTTCATTTATCTTCGATATTTGAAAGAGTTTCTGTTTCTTCTTTGAGTTTTGTAGTTACCATTGTTCAGAAGACTGGTGCTTGTGCATAGACTGCATACTGAAGTATGTCGGCTTTACAGCTGCCCAAAACTAAACTGAGTGGGTGCGTTGTTTGAATAAACGTTTCTAACCCTCATCTCACGGCATAAAAACAACAACTAACCATAAATATGTTACCTGTACCAAGAAAAGTAGGTTTATCTAACTGAGAAATACTAGTACAAATAGTTAACTCAACTCAATTTTATTGCATTCATATTAAGTAATGTTAGTGTGTTCAATATACTTAAAAAAGGTTGCAAGTTGACTCAACCTAAAATTTCCCATGCAGTCGCTTGCCTCACTTTTTACTTAGATCTAGGTATTACTTTTTACAGTGCACATAATGTATCATATAATAAACATATTCAATTGAATTTAAAGCAATAGTTCGCCCAAAAATGAAAATAACCTCATATTTTAGGCACAATTTCAAGGCACATGTAAAAGATGTTTGTATAAAATCTTGTCTAATAAATGCCATTAATAGTAACTTGAATGATTTTTTTGAATGCTGAAAAAAATATTCATTTTAATTTACTCATTTTATTAAGGTAAATTTTTACAATAAATTTATTTAAGCTACATTTAAACAACAAAAATTGTTTTGTGTTGTTTTTCAATTTTTTTGTTTAAATGTAGCTTAAATAAATTGATTGACACCACTTACTTTAAAAAAGTGAGTAAATTGAAGTTTTTTTTTTTCAGTGTAGGTGTACGGTGTACTAGGGCTGAGCGATATAGCCAAATTTTTCATAAATCTGTATCAGTCGATAATTATCATAATAAATGACAAATCTTTATTCATTTCAAATTTCAAGGGAGATTTATAAAAATTTGCCATTAAATGAAATGAAGACCAGACAGAATGAAAAACAGCAGTTAATTATGATTTGAACTATTTTTTATTCAGAACATGACAAATACTTTCCAAACGAGTGATTAATTAAAGTAGAATACAGATTATAATATTACTAGTAAAATCAATATCATGACATCGTCTTAATGTCTTTGCTGCTATTGCCTGCATCAAAAAATGCTGCATTCCTTCTTCTGTGCCCTGCACGGCTGATAAATTAATAACTTGCCCCATCATAATTACATGCAGTCCTGTGTCCATTTTCGAAGAGTGCCTTGTTTTGTTTACTGTTGGTTACCAAGTTACCAGTACCACCATCATTGCCTCAAACAACTTGATGGAAACGCACCTCATTCTCGCATTTTTTTTTATTTTATTTTTTGCAAAGATTCGATTCACGTTTGGATGGAAATCCAGCTCCTGACGCTAATTTTTGTTCTTCCACTCCTCCAAGTCTAACTGAGACTATAATTGTAAGCCAAGACCAGGGCTGTTTCTCAATACCAAGACCACATATTAAATGTTTATAAAGCTTGGAAGAGCAAGGATGATTTCTAAAATAACTAAAAATGTGTTCATCTAAAAGATAATGGACATACAGTATCAGAGCCAATCCTGGCCTTCTGGGGGCCCTAAGCAACTTTGTGAGGGGGCCCTGTTATCGCGTTCATAAAAAAAAACATTTACTGTCCCTGCTTAAATGTAGCTATAAACAAACTGTTAACTAAAACACGTATTATCTTCTAGCTGTACATTTTTGCCACTTGTACATTACTGTGACACTCATCAGAATACTTCCTAAATATAACATTGGCACATGTTTTCTGAAAAGCCCTTAATCTGTTACATTAGTACTTAGAAAACAAGGTCCACTGCCAAATATATTATTTGTTTAAGAGATTATCAGGGAAACTAATTTTAAATTATGAATACAATAAAACCAAATAAGCTGTCAGATAAACTATAACTCAACAGATTTTTCAATCTTTTTTTTTAAACTAAGGCATGATCAGACTTCACAGGTAAACATACCAAAATACATCAATAATTCTCTAAATATGCAAACATTAGACCAAACGTGCATTGTTTTAAAATGCTAACAGGAGTCACACAACATCTTGCATGAATAAATGTGTTTATTTTTTTAACACGTATGAAAGATGTGTACAAGCATTTCTAACAAAACACACTGGACTAAAACTGAATCTAGGGATTTGGACTGCATTGTTTGTTATAAATCCATTGCATGGTTAGTCAAGACTAAATAGGAATTTTGTGTTCTTAATCTTTTTACTTCACCTTCATGGCACTTGTCTTTCCTGCTCCAGGCGGATAGCTTAAATATGCGAATGAAGACGCATGTTGATAGGTGTGTCAGCCACATGCGAGCTGCATCGATGGACTGACAACTGGAATTAAAGTATCGTGAGAGACCTGTTATAATTTCGAATGGCTCCAGCGGCACAATGTCACTTGCCAGCTGGTCTGTGCAGCGCTGCATGAAGTTAAGAACAAGGGGCCCCCCTAGTGGTGTGGGGCCCTACGCAGCTCGCGTAGCTTGTGTATAGGGCGGATCGGCTCTGTACAATATGTATCTCAGATGGCTTGAGGGGAAGTCAAGGGGTAATTTAGATTTTTTGACAAACTATCCCTTTAATTTTATTAAGCGCTTTTCTTAATTTTGCATTGTATTTGTGCAGGCGGTGTAGAAGACAACATAAGTTTATAATATAATACAGACCGTATGGTATTTGGACATTTTGCAAAATACAAAGTACATTTATTTTTAAATGTAACTCTTTCCCCGCCATTGACAAGTTATCTCGTCAATTAAGAGAAATTCCCTGCTAATGATGCTTTCCTGATAAGTTTTTACGGTAATCTGTTATTCCGCTATAATCCACAAGATAGCACTTTTACCAAATTTATAAAAAAAACTGATGCAAAATAAGTTAAAGGGTACACATACATCTGCCTTCAAAAATCATTCAAATGACGATTGATGGCATTTAATTAGACGAGATGTTTTACAAACATGTTTTTAAATGTGCCTTGATGACTTCAGTTTTTGACATGGCAAACAGAAAACAACTTTAAGAAGAATATAAAAATGACAATTTTTTGACAACTATGCTAATTGCATTATGGTCTTTTGCTGTTGTAATTAACCTTGGGTTATATCGGCCTAATTCTGTTGGTAGTATAGTTGTAAATTGATGAATCATTCAATCAACCACAAAGCAAAGAAGTTTACGTTCTACCTGCAGAATTTAATAATAGTATAGAAAACAGCTAATTAAATTAAAATCGAACATTGCATCCAGGGCCGAAGAAATGCAGGTGCCATAGAAATTACACATCAGCTTGGCACAGTACTTCGAATAGTCCACAATGAGACCCGTGAGACCTACCAGACACCAAGCCACAGTCACAAGGAATAGTCATTACCGGCAAAATCGCACTTGGTTATCTCACCGCTCTGACAGGGAGCAGGCTATACTCACAGGGATCAGTTAAGTGCAGGATCCCAACAGGCCCTGGTGGCAGACGGGACTCCGCAGACATTGAAATGATGCATGAAGGATTATATGGCCGCCAAACAACACGTCCAGTGATGGGTTAGACATATCAGCCTCCCACTCTGAGCAGGGACAATGTTTTCACCCTCACTACTGCCATTGAGAGGAGCTGGCCTGATGTGAAGCCACCTTAGGTATAATGGCCCCTTATTGGTTTTGCTCTCTTGTACTGCACTTTCTCAAGACAAGTGGAATGTACAAGATAAACCCTGAATGATAATTAATGCATTATGTGATTGTCTAAGACTGTCTGCTTGAAGCTAGCAAATATTTAACCCAGAAATGAAACTTCTCACATCATTTACTCATCATGCTTGTGGAACACAAAAGGAAAACTTGTGAAGAATGTACAGGATGTTATGCTAAAAATGCAGTTGTTTAGATTCATGGTTTGGTAAAATAACACAAACTTAATTGTTGGGTTACGTCAAAATTCATATTTGACCCAACTATGGATAGAAACAACCCAACGTTTTTTGAGAAAATCCAAAAGTGGGGACAGACACAAAGGCACCACCATAAAAGCATAAAAAGCAAAGATGCACTGATGTATCGTCTGCCGATATTTAACATAAGAAATGTTTATATATCAAACAGTTATATATGAAACAGTATGAAAATGTTACATCATCGTTATAGTGACCACAGTTATTAATATTATCATGGTTTGGTGAACAATTTCTAGAAATGTAATAAAAAGTACTGGTGCAAACCAAATGTAAAAATTGATTTTACATGTAAGTGCACCTTCGTTCGCATAAACATCAAATAAATAACATCAATCATGGCACATTTGGGGTCATGAGATACAGTGATGTGAAAAAGGGTTGGCCGCCCTACAGATTTCTTATGTTATTGCATATTTGTCACACTTTAATGTTTCAGATCATCAAACAAATTTAAATATTAGTCAAAGATAACACAAGTAAACAAAACATGCAGTTTTTAAATTAAACTTTTTATTATTAAGGGAAAACAAAAAAAAAAAACTACATGGGCCTCGTTTGAAAAAAGTGTTTGCAACCGGTCCTGATTACTGCCACACTTTACTTCCCAATCAGGAAATCGATTAAATAGGACATGCCTGATAAAGTGAATTAGACCAAAAGATCATCAAAAGCTAGCCAGCATGCCGTGATGCCAAAACGCTCTTTGTTTTCCAAAAAGGAAGGGCACTTTGAGGCTGTATCGCCCACCCCTAGTGTGTGTCCCATTACGTCTGGTGTAAAAGTAACACCGCATTTTAGAAAAAAAAAACATCAAAATAGTCTTTTTTGCTGCTTCAGGACCTGGAAGACTTGCTGTGATAAATAGAACCATTTATCTACCAAAAAATCCTGAAGGAGAATGTCCAGGCATCACTTCATAACCTCAAGCTGAAGTGAACTTGGGTTCTGCAACATGACAATGATCCAAAACACACCAGAAAGTCCACATCTGAATGGCTGAAGAAAAACAAAATGAAGACTTTGGAGTGGCCTAGTCAAAGTCCTGACCTCAATGCTATTGAGATGCTGTGGCATGAACTTAAAAAGGCGGTTCATGCTCGAAAACCCTCCAATGTGGCTGAATTACAACAATTCTGCAAAGAGGAGTGGACCAAAATCCCTTCACAGCGCTGTAACAGACTCGTTGCAAGTTATCGCAAGCACTTGATTGCAGTTGTTACTGCTAAGGGTCGCCCAACCAGTTATTAGGTTTAGGAGGTAAGCACTTTATCACACAGGTCCATGTGGGTTTGGATTTTGTTTTCCTTTCATAATAAAAACCTTCATTTAAATGTTGTGTTCACTTGTGTTATCTTTTACTATATTTAAATCTGAAGCATTAGTGTGACAAATATGCAAAACATAAGAATTCTGGAGGAGGGCCAACACTTTTCACACCACTGTAAATGTTCATCTAGTTCAGATAAAACTGCGAGTAAATCAGATTTTCATATAAACACAGGAAAATCTGCAAGTCATCTGAGTAATGTTGTGAGAAATCGGGTGTACTTCATGACCCAGGAGTAAGCTGCACAACACCTGCGCTCACAACATAGTAGAAAGGAGATTTAAACTCGTATGATCACATCATTTAAAGGGAAATATATAGAAAAGATGAACCTTCAACATTTGTCGGTACTGTACAACAAATTTTTTTTTTTCAAATTTAAATTTAGTCAATGAAGCACTGTCATCACAATCACATGGAAGCGGACGTGAATGAACGTGTTTGTCTTAGTTTAGTGCAATTTAAAAATAATCATTTTAACTGAACCAACAAGTAAATATTGATTGAATTTTTATTTTTGGATGAGCTGTCCCTTTAAACTTACTTGACAAGCTGTCCATCACGAATGTTTCTTGACATTATGGTATAAGTATCTGAGTCAGAGCTGAAAGGTCAATTCTCCTCCACAGTAAAGGTTCTACAGTACTCAGCCATTGTGTCATTTCCTCAACCTTTCTGAAGCTGTCCCCTATAAAGATGAAGTATGCGTGACGATAAAAGAAAAGAAAGGGGAAATCTAGAGAGCGCCTGGGTAGTGGGGGAGATGAGATGCCCTTGATACGGAAATAGACCTTTTTAAAAATAATAATAAACTGGTTAAAGATATTTATCATGCAGTGAGCCGTTGGAAAATATTACGATGGGTTCTGATTTGTTTATCATCGTCATCATCTATTAGAAACTGTTTTCAATTATTTCCCACATTAGGTACACTGCAGGTTTTATGAGGAATTTGGACTTGAAAGACCCCATTAAATCCTTTCGATAATTTCCTATTTAAACAAACAGATATGATAAGACATATCAAATTATTTTAAGTTATTTTTGTAAATTTAACTCTTTCCCCACCAGCGTTTAAAAAAAGTTGCCAGCCAGCACCAGCATTTTTCATGATTTTCACTCAATTTAAAGGCGGGGTGCACGATTTTTGAGAAATGCTTTAAAGGCGGGTCGAGTACCAAAACACACTTGTAGCCAATCAGCAGTAAGGGGCGTTTCTACTAACCAACATCGTTGTCTGGGTTGCGTATGTGTGGGGCGGGTCAATCAAAAGAAAGTCCAGATTCTACTGGGGTAGGGGCGTGTTTGTTTAGGTGATTTCAAATGTCAACATTAGCTTCCAAAAATCGTGCACCCCTCCTTTAATGCCTTTCAGAAAATGTTCTTTTTTTAAATATATAAACATACAATATATCAAATGAAAGAACAGACCCTTTCAAATAAAGAGTTTCATCGTACCTTCATTAGTTCTCTTTTTATCACCTCTCAAATATGGGTAGATTTCTACAAAAACATCAATTTGTTTTGCAAAAAGCTGAGAGAATTCCATTTTTATGAAGTTCTTTTGATAGAGATCAGACGCAGAGCAATCCGCAAATCTTACACGGACCTGGTGGATAATAGCGGTATTACAGAATCAACTGACAAGTTAACTCATCAATGGCGGGGAAAGAGTTAAAGACCCTGTGAACCGGATCGCAATCCACTTCCATATTGTGATCTATTTCTGAGTGAAACTGAATATTGCACGAAATAAACATTGGGCGTGGTTTGTTTTTTTCCACTGTGATTTGATTGGATATAGAAAAGTAAGCTTTTCGTTAAGTAATGAAATTCACAGCAGACTGACAGAGGGGGCGGGGTTAACAGATGCGTTTATGAGGGCACATAATATAAAACAACAACTTAAATTATAAATTGTTTATAATAAACACTGCAATATTACATTAAAATGTAAGATTTATTTATTTCATAGGTATTTTAATTAATATAATAAAACTGAAGATATCAGAAATCACCCTTCAGTGATGAGTTCTGAATTATTTAACAAGGATAAAATTACTCTCATTTTTATATTGAAAATCGAAGGACCACAATGTACACAGATCCCATAAAACTTTAATTTTGATTCAGTAATTTCAATAATAAAAATTAATTATTTGTCAACCTTGTGTCATTGCAAGCCTTCAAGCTATCATTTGTCTGTGAACAAACTGTCCTTTTTGAAAAGCCAATTGATATGATTCACAAATTAGATTCACAGTTTGGACTTAATTTTTAATTGTCCTTTTGGGATAAAAAGCAGCAAACTTATGTTTTATTACTAAAATTGAATAGTATGCAGAACCCTTTACCTATGCACTGTACATGCAGTACTAAGTGTAGTTCTGACATTTAACATCGTGCTAATTCCAGCCTGTATTTCATTCTATCATCACTGCACTATAATCATAATCAGGCGGTTATTCTTCTTTTACTCTATGCTGTGCCTCCAAATGTGAAACATGCTCCTGCCCACCATGTGCCGTGTTCTCGAGAGCCGAAGGCCCCGTGTGTGCCCACTGGGCCAAATGCCTGCTCAAGCCATGACATGATCCTAATCGACACAAGCACACGGGAGGGCTCCAGCCAAAGGGCCGAGAGCCAGTCACGGAACACAATGACCGCCTCTCCCATTCCAACATCTCGGAACTCCTTACGAAACAATGCGTGGCCAGACAAAACCAAGCGCTCGATATCAATCCACAGCTGTGCTTTTGTTTCTCTCCCCTTCCATACGAGAAACACAGACACCTACGCCGTCGGCCTTCGCCGCCCTTTGCGACAGAGAGAGCTTGTTTATCACACCGAAGCATATTGCCGACGTCCTCGCACGGCGAGGGGAGAAAGAGAGAGAGGGAGGAATGGAGGCGAACGGAGAGGCTGTGAGAAAGGGAGAGGTATAAAGCAAGAGAGAAACAACGCATTGGAAAGCACATAATGAAAGGGACAGAGGCTAATTAAGGGAGGCCGGATTAATTAGGCTTTCAGTTTGCCTCCCTTCTACCACTGCCAGTACCAACCTCCATTCCCTCATAAACATACTGCATTGTTGATCCACACATTTCGTAACTTTGGTCTTTGGGATGTTGGCATAATAGCAGTGTAATTCAGCTGTTTTAGAGCATCGCAGGTATGTCACTGTATCTTATTTGGTAACGCTTTGTACTATCGTGTATCTGCAATCTCACAGGCTAGCGATACAATGAACCAAAAACGACATAATGTCATTACATTATCTTCATTTGGGACACTTTAAAGGAACACGCCACCTTTTTGGGACTTTAGCTTATTCACCGTATCCCCCAGAGTTAGATAAGTCCATACTAGGGGTGGGCGATATGACCAAAATCTTCTATCACGATAGGATTAATTTTATATCATGATAACGATATGTATCACGGTAGAGTTTTTTATGTTTTAATAAGGTTTAAATCTTTAATACCATAGAAATGTTCATAATTCTCACAAAAAACATATACAAGCATAGAAAGAAGATAAAAACAAACAAAACTCAAGCTCTCTGAAGATACACAGTCAATAAGAATGATAATAAATAATTATGCATGTATGTATAGGCCTATATATATTTTTATTTAAGGTAGAAAAGTGATTTAATCAGGAGCAGTGAGAGATTTTTTTCTCAATGCTGTTTGATTAACACGAGTGACAGACAGGAGCAAAATTAGGTAACTTCCCCTTTAAGACCAAAGTCCGGATCCAATACACTGTTACACATGCGCTTTCTCTTTTAGCTGTTTACTTTCTCTTAAGACCTTACTGGTCGTGTTTATGATGATGCTTGCAAAGACGGGAATTTTGACGCATATGTGTATTTAAGGCCAATAAAGCGGGAAAAATGCTCACGAGCTTAATAAGCAGAGGTCGCGCGACTTGCGCGCTCCTCACAGACAGAAAGAGCAGCGGTTGCGCGACTTGTCCGCTCCTGACACACAGAAAGAACGCACGCATACAGATCTGTTGTCTGTGTTTCAATGGCTTAAAATAACTTGTTTTAAAACTGCAGTGCTTAAATACGTGTACAAACGTTACGTTTTCGCGACCACACGCACAGGAGCGTGACGTGGGCACGTAACCTCGATAGAAACGATAGTCCAAAATCTCCACCGGTTGACAAATTTCTACCGGTTAATTTTGTCTACCGGTTTATCGCCCACCCCTAGTCCATACATACCTTTTTCATCTCTGTGCGTGCCATTACTCTGTCTGACGCACCCACTGTTTGCCTAGCTTAGCACAAAGACTGGAAGTTAATGGCTCCAGCTAGCATACCTCTCCCAATATGTGACAAAATAATGCCAACATTTTCCTATTTATATGTTGTGATTTGTATAGGCACACAGTGTACAGATACTGAAGCGACCAAAACATTAAATTTAAGGCCCCCAAAAAAATGTATGATCACATTCGTCTAATCTTTCATAACGATCCGCTAGCTGCCTGTCCCATAAGCAGGCTGTCAAAAAAACGCGTCTCTGTAGGCAGCCTGAGCTCTGAGATCTGCACACAACCTTTCACCAACCACTCGAAACCAAAATAAAGTTTTCCAACCAATCACCGACAGGGGGTGGCTGTTGTAAGGTAGAAAAAGTTTTTATTAATAAAGCAACAGAAACTAATCATTAGATTAATCGTCCAATTAGTCGTTAGATTAGTCGACTAATCGGAAAAATAGTCGCCTGATTAATCGTTTAATAAATAGTCGTTTACCCCAGCTCTAACAGATACTGTAACAAGGTCACATGAGACACGGCCATCTTTTAACCGTATACATACTGGGAACTTTTCTCAGAAGGCGAAGCCCTAATATATGTCATTAGTTATATTTAGGGATGCACTGATACCACTTTTTTGGAATACGAGTACGAGTACTTGCATTTCAGTACTTGCCGATACCGATACCGAGTACTTAATAAAAAACATGATTTAAATTTACAGGTAAAAGCTTTAGTCATATAATTTAACAAAAAAAAAACAAAGGACTAGTTTTCCAGTTTGTTGTAAACTCTGCCTCTTTGGACAACACGAGGCATTAACCCCTTACACGCCGCTCAAACATAGACATTTCTCAGACCGTGGTATCGATTCCAGGTATCGGGGGACTTTTAACGAGTACTTTAGAAAATGTGGTATCGAGGCCGATGCCAGTATCGGTGCATCCCTAGTTATATTAATTGAGCGGCATATCGTAAATTCATTTGAAAGTTCATTTGAAGGGATGCTGTGAACCACCTGCGTGTATTGAGAGATGTACCACAGTTTGAGAACCACTACTTCAGATTTCACAATAACATTGTAAATTAACCATTAGCAAAAAACATGATGTTTGCTCAAGTCTAGAGCATTCTCAGAGCGCTGAAGGCGCATGAGAGTAAAAAGGTCAAACATGGATGAGCCATCAAATTACCCCGGTTCCTTGCTTTCTTTTCGGCCAAGGACACTTCTTCTCTGCTCAGACTGTCATTTGGGCAAGCCTCTCAAACATCAACATCTATGTTTCATATAGCCCCCCGCTCAATCTAATTAAGCATCAGATCTCTTCAACTCTGTTTTCCATAACAGTGAGATAGAACAAGCCATCCGGGATGTAAAACAACAATCCCAAATAACTCACCACCCCTCCAAAAAAACACTCTTGTGCCGTAATTGCCCGAACACGCTTGAGGGGCCACTTTTGTCGCGAGAGCTCTCGTTGGTTATGTACCTCCCCCCTGTTCAACAGAGCAAATGTTGAGGACTCTTCACTATGCAGGATCCTTGGCCAAAAACGACAGGGACTGATGGGCATAAATATTTATCAGGGTGCCAAAGCTTTGCCAACCTGAAGATGGGAGGACGAAAGCAAAGCGGTGGGGAAAAGTGCATTGCCATCAAGGCCTGCTGTCAGAAATTCATTTTGATGGGGGAGGTTGAAATGCCCTTGTGCCACGCTTCAGGCCTAAGTTTATGGTAATCCCAATAAATTACAATTCGCTCCGCAGACGATAAAAATCATGAATGGTGCTAAATTAAATGGGGTGTGGGCATCAGGTTAGAGAAGATATTTGTCCTTTTATGCTTGTTTTGTTTGTTCCTCTACTTGGAGGACCTCCAACATTACACAATCTAAATGTGTCCCTAACCAGACACACCTGAGTCAACTCATCAGCTTGTTTGTAGAGCTCCAAGACCTGAAACAGGTGTCAGCAAAGAGAGACATCCAAAATGCATACTTTTTGGGAATCCTCCAGAAACAGGATTGAAAACCACTAGGAAACACAGTTTGTTATTTTTTATCTTTTAGGGCATGGCACTTGTTCAAACTTCAGCGTCATTGTAAATTGAAGCATGTGGCATTTCTGGATGCTTAAAGTGAATGTTATTATTTAAAGTTCAAATACATTCTCATCCCAGTTTAATGAGCTGAGTCAACTGTATGCAAGAAATGTGCAGGCTGAAATCCCCAAAATGTGCAAACACATTGAATATTGCTGTGTGAATGCCAAATTGACTTGACACATCACCAATTGAGTTTCAGGCGGTCTGGTAACCAACGGAGAGCAATTTGTAAGAAATTTCTGCAATTGCATTTGGTGTTGCAGAAATTACAATAATGAGCATGATTATTTTTTGGGGTTACTGAGTACCTAATTTTGTGTGTTTGTTTTTCCATGTCCGAATTTACTCTCTATAGTTTTTAAATTATGAACCCATTCTGAACCGCTAACCAGATTTGTAGCACAAACGTTAATCTCCGACAGGCATCTTTGTCTGTTGGGAGGATTAGGCCATTTTCATTATTCGGAGGGGTCAACGGTACTGTTCAACACCATTTGTTAACTAAAATTTGTTGAGTCTAATGATGATTAATGCCCTTGTTGTAGGCCTTCCGCTGTTGTACTAAAGCAAAGTTCGGTTTTTTACAAAAGCAATTAGAGCAATTTAAAATCCACAAAACGCATCACGGCCTGTGACAGGTTAAGCTTTTAATGCAAATGTGACGGCTACATAATGTACAATACGCCAAAATGTGATGCCGCTGGCCTAATTGCTCACAACTAAAAAGAATTAATATTGTATAAGGTGCCTCAAAAACATGCCTGATGATTTCAGCGCCTCTGATGGGTCTGGCTGTGTGAGATGCCCTTATAACTTTTCATTTATTGCGAGCAGGAGATTTATGAGCTCACAGTGGTAAATGCAAAGGTTCGTTCTTACTATGCATTATAATAATTCATGTCTCCATCAAATATGCCTTTTTATATTGGATGCAATATTAAATTTACTAAAATAAATAAATAAATGAAAGGCACATTAAGTTGGTCTATCACAGCTTCACAATTAAGTGATAGAAGAAATTAATTAAATTTCACTATTTTGGTTTGAGCAATTGTTCGACCTGTCCTTGAATCCTGTGTGCGCTTCTAAATACCGTGCATTCTAAAATAACCTATTACACGGCTCGTTGGAATGCTTGATTCTTATTGGCCAGTCGTGACATTGGAAAGTTTGTTATTCTGAGATAACAGCCCATCAAAGCTAATAACACACAGTAACCCGGATGCTGCAAAGCATTTTGACAGCTACAGTTTAATATTACACAAAAATTTAATATAAATATATATTTGAATAACACATATGACATTATAAACCAAACAGTGTGTTCCTGACATTTGAAAGTCTTGTCTTATATCTTAAACCAGAAAGGAAACAAACTGTTTCAATCAAACATTTTTCCTGAGAATACAAAACTACATGTGGATACAAAACACAAGGTGCCTCATAATGCCATGGAAGAACCATTTTTAGCTGAATGGTTCCACAAAGAACCTTTAACATAAAGTACCTTTCTGTTTCACAAAGTGTCTTGCTCCCCTAGAGTTAAACATTTGATTTTTACAGTTTTGGAATCCATTCATCTGATCTCTGGGTCTGGTGGTACCACTTTTAGCATAGCTTAGCATAATCCATTGAATCTGATTAGACCATTAGCATCACATCCAAAAATAACCAAAGAGTTTCGATATGTTTCCTATTTAAAACTTGACTCTTCTGTAGTTACATTGTGTACTAAAACCGACAGAAAATGTAAAGTTGTGATTTTCTTGGCAGATATAGCTAGGAGCTATACTCTCATTCCAGCGTTATAATCAAGGACTTTGCTGGCGTACCATGGCTGCAGCAGGCGCAATGATATTACGTAGTGCCCAAAAAAAGTCCCCTGCTATTGAAAGTTAAAAAGGGGATTATTTTCGGACGCTGCGTAAGATCGGAGATCGGCTGAATGGATTCCAAAATGGTAAAAATCAAATGTTTAACTCTAGGGGAAAATGAGCATATTTTAAAAAAGTGGAATCTCCCTTTAATAAAAAAAGGTTCTTTAGATTAAAAAAATGTAAAAACGTTTGACTAATTGGTCCCCTGTGGAACCAAAAATGGCATATATGTGAAAAACCTTTTAATGCATTTACATTTATGCATTAGAAAGGTGCTTTTCTGAAAAAATATTTTTTTTTTAGTATGTATGGGTTTTCCCTGAACCCACAACCTTTGTGCTGCTAACACAATGCTGTGCCAATTGAGCTACATGAGCACTGTCTGCATTTAAATGCTGGTCAAAAAATATTTTCAAGTAGATATTTTGTGTAAATTAATTCTCAAATTAGCACTTTTACCATCCTGTTAATTTTCTTGCCATTGTATAAACAAGCTATAATTAATTACCTTAACGCTTGCTGTTGTATAACAACACTTGAATTTGTTACAACTTAAAGTACAAAAGACACGATGAATATAAAAAGACCTGGAGACTGTATAATCCATTATATAAGTTTCTCATCTGTTCTCTTATAATGCAAAAAAAATCCTAGTGGCGGAGAACAGAAAAAAAGCTCATCACCTAAATAACTGGATTCAAGGAGCAGCTCATCCTCAGTCGAGCCTTTATTGGCGTCGTCGATAAAGACCCTTTGCCGCTCCAAATCGATAGAAGAAGACATTAGATCTTGGCAATATATTTTACGATGAAAGATGTCCAAATGGTATGTCAGTTTAACAGTGAACCGCTCTCAAGGTGAGGTCGCGGGACAATCTCTCTTAGCAGTCTCTTCCACACCTACATTCTGTTTGTGACTCGCAACAGAGGCGATGTAAGGCATCAGCAGAACACTGGTTTTTGAGACAGGAGCAATCTGAACTGTGTGTTCGAATCTAGTCTGTTGGCGTGATGTGAAAAGCCCGTAAATCAGGTGCGCGAGCGGAATACAAAATCACCGGAGAGAGAATAGAACTCATCAATCACGGGTGACGTGCGCTTTGCTGCACGGGAGTGAAGCCAAACCACATTAGTGTTGATGCAGCAATGCTGTGGTGTGGAGGACAGCGGGGGGAGAAGGAGGCAAACAATTCAGAATTATAGATTATTAATGGAAAATATTACTGAAGCAGGTCAACTAACAGTAGGCGATCCCTGATGGAAAATACAGCTCGTGTTGGTACTGTAGATGGTCATTGAATGGTTCAAGATGATCTACCAGATAAGATACACTGTAGAGTAACAACTAAGTACCAGGCGATCTGATTCTTTCGGAGCATGGTGGCTAGTTGGTAGGCATGTACAGTATTATAAATAATGTTATATACAATGTACAGTACGATAATGCTTTCATTTTGTAAAATCAATTGAAATTATTTTTAAAGCTTATAATCAATATACAAGTTTTACATCCTTTCTTGGAGAAGAAAGAATCAATCTTTCTGTCTCGCCAATCTTTGTGCTAACTGCTTCGACCTAAAACTTTCAAATATTGCTGATATTCCAGATACTCTTTTATCTTATCTGGTTGAAGACTTGCTGGAACCATCTTAAAATCTTCTAAACCACGGAAATTAGAGATTAAAGTATATATTGGCCAGTAATGACTATCGGTCGATAGAAGCAAAGGGGGGCCTCAGCAGATTTTCAAGGGGGCCTCAAGATGACTTAAAATGATAAAAATTGGACAAAACAAGAATTTAATATAAGCTAAAACAAGCAAAAATCAAGATGTTTCCTTTTTTGCCATTTTATTAGGGAATATACACCTGTCTAGTCATTCCAAGCTCTAGTTAATATAATCTGGAAAAAATGTGTGATGTGGTGAATGAGTGAGTAGGGGGGGCTCCAAATATTGTTGTGGGCAACTATGGGGCTGTTTACACTTGGTATTAAGATGTGTTTTCATCGATCGGATCACAAGTGGTCGAAAGAGACACATAACGTTTACACCTGGTGTTTAAATCCGTCTCTTTTGTCCACTTTCGACCGCTTCTGTCCTGAATACTGTGAAGGGGTGGTCTGTGAGACGGTGAGCGAGTCTCTCTGCTGTCATTCAAACGCGAGCGGGAGTAATGATGAGTTTATATGGACGCAAACTAATATTATGTCGGAGTCCGCTGCTTGTTTAGCAAGGAAAAATACTGCACAGAGTTTTGTACGTGTATATGTTAAAGCTTTCTCTGAATTTTAAGCGCAATTGATGAAATAGGATTGCGCAACTTTCACACGCTTTCAAACCGAAACTACTGAGATCAGCCGCTTTAGTTTTATCAATGAAAGGCTAAAAATAGCGCTGTTCACTGTGTGTTCACGCCAGAAGTGAGAAAAGACGTAAAACTTGTGTTTAGTACCTCAGATTAGATAAATAGGCGGAGAGAAGGCAGTCGCGTGTGGCTGTTCGAACACATTCAACCACATGTGCGTTTATACTACAAAAGCGGGGTTTCGACTACCTCTGAATGTGATTGAAAGTGGTCGAAAGTGGACGCGTTCAAAAAGTTTTGAACACTGTTTACACCTGGCATTAACGTCGTCCACTTGTGATCCGATCGACGAAAATGCATGTTAATGCCAAGTGTAAACAGCCTCTAGGGGTCCTTGAAGTGAAAATGGTTGGGAACCACTGATTCACACTATCGGTAAAAACTATAAAAACAGCTGATAGTCATGGTCGATATATCAATCAAAAGAAAAAAGGAAAATGCAATGAATTGAACTCTGTGTATAGTAAATGTGAAGAAACATCCCTAATGTTCAATATTAATGGTCATTTCATCTAATTTCATTTTCAGAATTCAGTTAATGCAAGTTAATATCAACACCAAACTGGCTATTGGCTATTATTAGACTGAATGATTGGCTATCTGTGAATTTTTTTATATCAGTGCATGTCTAAGTCATATCATATCTATCACCATCTTCATCTGGATACATATTGCCAAGAGCTGTCATCACAAAATAGCAAAAGGTTGTTGGATATGGGACGTAGGGATTTACACGTAAGATGGGGGAAAAGTTGTGTTTCTTGACTTGGCCACAAAGGAAAACATGCCAGTCTCCCAGACTGTGATGTGCACCTCTGATCTCTTAAAAAACGTGGCACATCAGAGAGCGGACAGGGACCCGTGCGGAGAGGTCAGCATCCCTGTCAGAATGTCATTCTGTCTCTCTTTGTGCTCTCACCTCCTTTATTGTCTTCACTTCCTGTGAGTTGATTTGACTTACCTGTTTACCTGTCTAGCGTCATGCCGGCCTGTCTACCTGCCTTTCTTGTTTTCTCAAACCTGTCCTGTCTGCCACCAGCACATACGCCCCTATCACGGCTCTGCCAGAGGCACTGTCCTCCTCTAGTGACACCCTTCTGCACTACTGACAGCTTTCGCGCCCCTGGAGAATAAAACATAGCGGATACCCTTTGGGAGAACCGCGAATGCATGTAAATATAGCAAAGCGTACAAACCGCAGACAAGCCCGGCTCCATAAGGAGCGTCGATTGACCCCAGCTGTCAACATGCACGTGTGTCAGCAGAGCCTTGACTGATACACTGAGGAATCGGTGTTTTGTAAATTGCCACTGCAGAGTCTGTTGTAGAACGAAAGAGGGGGATCTAAAAATGTGGGGAGGATGATTCAAGTAGAGGAAGAGATAGAAAAACAGGAATAAAGCAAAACACAGAAGTAAAAAAAGGCTCTTGGAAATAGGGGTGTCATTAAAGACATTCTCATAGCCTCGGGAAGATCTTGAGGAAAATAGGAGAGAATCATCTTCGCTGCTTTTCACTCTAACTGAGCATGGATCAAACAATGCTTAAAGAACCAGTGAGTCAAAATTAGATGGATGTTAAGAAGGTTTTCCTCAGTAGCGGAATGTGTTTGAAGTTCCTCAAAGACAAAACCATTCCATTTTAGTCTTGGGAGTAGTTCAGCATACTGAACACTATGATAAGGATATCAAAGTTTTTGAGACAAGTCAATACTGCAATAAAAATGAAATCATATCAGTATTTTTACTGTATCTGAATATTTACTCAATTTGGTAACAATGCACTGTCTGACCTATGGCACCTTTCCAGCTCTTGCATATGTATTTGCTTGCTTGCTCCGGGACAAGCATTTATGATGATGTGACTTTGAACGAGCAAATGCACTTTTTTAGTTAAAATTTCTTTTTCAAAGGTAATAATGTTAACACAAAGAATGCAAATAGGCCGGAATGCAGTTTGTATGTGCTTCAAAATATCTGCTGTCCATTAGACAGCTTTTGTGTTTTTCCCTAATAACAAAATTTTGACTTGTTCTATTGATTATAATTTGTTTTTAGCAGTTGATTTTTTAGCAGTGGCAGTATACCTATTAAATAAAGGTGTATACTTGAGAGCATGCTAGTTTTTTGGTGTCAAGAGTCCTAAACATTCTCTGGGATTGGTCTTAACCACTTAACTACTTAGTAATCAACAGTGGACAAACATCTCTGAAATATCAGTTTCAGAATTTCCAAAGAATCACAATGACTTTGGTAAAAATAAAACAGAAGAAGATCTGACAAAGTCTGACAAAGCACACACACACTCTTAGAAAAAAAGTACAAGTAGGTACAAAACCTTTTTAAAAATCCACTTTTGTACCCAAGAGGACAGAGAGTGTACTGTAAACCCTAACACTTTCAGTTGCCTTGCAGGTAAAGGAAGGCATTTAAGGCATATCAATGTAGAAACACATCAATCCATACCACAGCCCAAAACAAAGGCTTATCTAAATCCTAAAATTGCATGTACTCATGTCAACAGTAGTGCTCTGAAAAGGCTATCACACAGCAAATGCAAAAAAAAATGCATTAGCAAGACTAATAGTAAGTTAATTAGCACCTCGTAAAGAGGTTAAACTAACCACATCCTGTGCCAAAAACATCTCCAAAACAAATCACTGCCAAAACCATATCCCTCCCACGCATAGACTTCTATCCAACAGATACAATGCCCTAAAAAGGGCATCAAAACAAGGCACATGCCAAATTTTCATAAAAACAAACAAAGCACGGAATAACTGTAGTGAAAGAAACACAGATGTGGGGTCATACCTCACACTCTCGGGAGCCAGAGATGGTGTATGTGCACGGTCCAGTACCATTGACCAGCACATCCGTCCCCTCCGAGTTATTAGGCTTGTAGTCCACATAGTACTCCTGCAATGGCGTGCTGAGCGTGCGTTCTGTCTCCCGTGACTTTTTTCGCCGTTTCCGAGCTGCAGCTGAGTTTTCCTGCAGCTGCTTAACGCTGCTTGGGTAACGCTTCCACGAGACGTAAATTACCAGGAGGATCATGGCAACTGACAAGAAGAGGGCAACGCTTCCCGCCACTATCTTGTGGAAGGAAACCGGCTCAAAATCTTGCTCGGGAGGTGGGACAGCAGGCTGAGAAGGTACTGAAGAGGTTGCATCTTTCAAGGACGTGCCTTGGCCCCTTCTGCTATCTCCAGATTTGAGGGTTGGGACAAAAGAGCTGGCTGGGGTTTGGGCAAATGCAACGAACGGAACAGATGGAACAATTGTTATCGATGGTGTAGCAGAGGAAATCCTGCAAACTCCACTGGCGTCAACGGCGTCCATAACCTTCTCACCTTGAACTTCTTTGGGTGACGCACATATCATATTAATTTCCTTGTTTCCATGGAAGGTTCTTAACCAGGCCACTAGGGGACACACAACTGCTCCACAGTCCCACATGTTTCCAGCAAAACTAATTGTGGTCAAAGAGGCCCAGGCATCCACAACCTCTTGCGACACATTGACAAGCTTGTTTGAATCTAGGTTAAGTGTCTGCAAGTTCGGAATGGCCCGGTACACCTCTGCATCTATCTCCTGCAAGTCGTTTCCCGAAAGGTCTAGTTTCTGCAACGACGTCCAGGTCCACGTGAGGCCTTCGCTCATGGTCCGAATGCGGTTCCATTGCAAGTAAAGCGCACGCAAATTATAGAAACGAGGAAAGTTGAAGAAGTTGATTTTGGAGAACTGGTTATGCTCGATATGCAGCTCGGTCAGCTTCGTCAGGCCCGACATTGAATTACGGGTGATGCTGCGCAGTCGATTGTACCCAAGGTCAAGGAACTCCAGATTACGGCAGTCCTGAAAAAGGCGAGACGGGAGGTTCTTTAGGGAGTTGGAGCGCATGTGCAAGCTGAGAAGCTTGCGCAGTCCCTGGAACTGGCCTGGCTGTAGAGCTTGCAGCTTGTTATAAGAGAGATCCAGGTTCCTCAAATTGGGTACCAGGTGAAACGTGGTGTTATGAAGCAGCGTGATCTTGTTGGAGCTCAATATCAGCTCTTTGAGCCTCCGTATCCCTTGGAAAGCGCGAGCATCCACGCTGGCAATGTAGTTGTGGTCCAGGTAAAGCCAAATGAGCTGGTTGAGGCCGACAAATTGGCCAGCTTTTAAGCTCGCCAAGCTGTTATATCGCAGGGAAAGGCCCTGACAGCCACCAGAGAGGTTCTTGGGAACATCACGAAATGCACTGGACTCACAGTATACGATCTTGCCATCGCATCGGCAGCTTCGGGGGCAAGGGCGATCACCGAAGCAGGGGGTGGCAGAGAACCATGCCTGCATTAGCAGTGGCACCATAAACCAGCGGTGCCTCATGGCAAAGCCTGGAATGGAGAAGAAAAGCAAAATTAGGTCACAACAATCTTTCTTAATATACAATAGCACCGCATGAATTCACCTGATAAGATTTAAAATGGGGGAACTGAAGGAGTATGTCCTAAAAATGAAAATGATCTTGTTTATCCACTCTACTGTTGTTTGCAAACTCTATACATTTTATTCTTTCATGAAATAGAAACGACCGCAAGGCTCAGTCAAATTCACTTTCATTTTAACAGAAAAAGGACCCAATTTTGTGATACACAGAAAAATGCAAGTCATTCGGTATAAAACAACCAGTGGGTGAGAAATCATTATGAAAGACATTTTTCTTTTCTGGGTAAACTTTCCCTTTAAATATGAATTAGTTATATGTTCAATATTTAATGTATACATTGAAAGTGAAAGAAATTAACTTGACTAATAAGATGTGAAATTCTGTAATTGTTCTATGATTATAAACCCTTGAAGTATTACATATGCACAGCAGTGTGATACTGCATGGTAAACAATTAACAATGGTGATTGTTGAAATCAATCCAGTCATGGCATGTTGTTTAATTCATCTTTCTGGCAATACATACTATCAGTACAAGCCGGTGCTACAATAAGCTTGGACATAAGCTCACTACAGCATGAAAGCAAGAGTCCTAAGGCCATCCTATTAGACCCTAATTATAATCTAAAGGATTGTCAATCAAACAAATCAGATGTTTGCATGGATGTTTAAGATCTTCCCTGCCACCATTTGTCCGTCTTTCCCTAATGCAAAAGAACTAGATGTTGTGCTAGTCGAAATGAAAAGGTGTGGGAGGTTGAAGCATTTCAGCAGTGAAACCTCAACCAAACAATGGCTCGTGCGGTCAGAGTTCTTGCTGTAATGCACATGCTCTTTGCTCAGAAGTCTGAACATTTTTCAGTAATAGGATTTTATCATTTGTGCTTGGTCTTTCTGGCCTTCACTACCACAACGGTAAAAGGGTTTCAGTTCAGCTGAGACAGAAACTTACCAATCACTTTTACAAAGCTGTCTAGAAATAACATTCTGAAATCAAAATCCTAAGGCATTATCTGTCTGTATCAGCGTAAGGAGTACGTAGGCAATGCACATTAATATTGTCATAACAAGAATTCGTACAGGTGGTTATGAAATCTCGCAGCAACCACTTTGCTCGAAGGCAAAATGATTTCAAAGCCATCCAAATAACATTTTCAAAAATGCCACATTCGGTGAAATCTAAAGCGTTACTCTCTGACACTGAAAATGAGATAATATTGTATTCACCAGGTATTTTTCACATTTAAAACCCTAAAATCAGTATAAAAACATGTGAATAGTCATGAACTTTAATAACGAACCTGCTGTTAAAATTATAATACAAAGTGGTCCTCAAAATGACTTAAAATTGCTTGAGAATTGCATTAGGTAATACAATACCAAAGCATATCAAATTTAACTTTTTTTCAAATTACTTTTACAGTATGCATAGATCAAACATACAGGGCTTATTTAGCATATATGTAGCATATCTGAAAATGTATTCATACTAGACCTATACAGTCTAATCATATTGTCCATACTACACCAATGACCAATAAACATGTAGCCTACATCATTCTGCAAAAGTCTTAGGCCGCCACCAGTTGTTTTTGCTAAATTTTAATGACCATCCATGTGTATTTTTCACTCTCTTTATTAAAATACAAAACAGAAAATACAGGAAACATGCACACGTTAACAAAAAGGCTTTTTCTGGCAAAAGTCAGTATTTAGTGTGACCTCTCTCCTACGCACTAGTACGCTCATCTTTTGAGGAGACTGAAATCCTGAAGTCATTAGATTAGTATTCGAAAATAAGATTTCATTAGGTTTAAGAGTGCCGTCAGGTGCCCGCTATTGGTCAAGTGTAAGAGGAGCTCACACGAAATATTTGTCACTTTGGCTTACTTGTATTCTGTTTTTAATACTGCATACACACTTCTTGTATTTTCTGGTTGTATTATAATAAAGAGACTGAATAAATATTATGGTCAATTAGCCACTGGAAAAAACAACAAATCTAATGGTGGCATGGAGGCCTATGTAGCCTGTCCATTACTGAATGTTGTACTTATGGTCACACTACAAAAAAAAAGGATGTTCCCAACAAGTTCATGCAGGTGTTTTAACATGCCGGTGCCATTCAAGTTCCAAAAACTCTGACAACCAAAAGTTTTTGAATGGAAGTGTATGTCTATTGTTTACATAAAATATTTTTTATGTTGCATCTTATACAATGATGTTTATACATTTTTAACTGTGGCTTGAGGTGGAAATCATTTTGTTTTGGAACACTGCATGCAATCGACAACGTTCATATTACGAGAGAGAGACAGAGAGAGAGAGAGAGAGAGAGAGAGAGAGAGAGAGAGAGAGATTCCAGTGACCTACGAGGTGCAAGGTGCAGTCACAATAAAGCAATTGCGTCATATCAGCCATATAATCAGCCTGAATAAGTTTAATGACATTTACTAATGAAACGATACTGATAAACTTAATGATCCAAGCAAACTCTAATGAAAACGAATTTGTTTCCAAACCTGGACTGCCGCTTTTCTTATTGTGGAGGCAACTGTATATTTTTGGTAAAATTGGTAAAGACGCTTACAAAATTTTGCGAGGTTTGTTTTATGTTTGCTGTGACGATCTTTCACTACAGTGCCGCAAAGCAGTGAGCATAGCTCATCGTTTTACGAGCTGTGAAAGGCCATCTCTAACGAATAACAATCAGAGCAGGTCGCATATCTGTCAAAGAGCCCCTGTAAAATGATTGAAAGCGCGTCTATTATCGAGTACTCTAATGCGGCCACGAGAAGGTCTGCAGTTTACAGTTAATCGGGGTGCGTTGTAAAATAATGGCTGTAGAAAGGGTGAGAGAATATTCAATTTACTATTTATTTCTTTAGCGCTTTTTTTTCCAATATTTTGCGTTGTTCAAAGCAGACGGGATACAATAAAATACATTACGAAACATATCATCTTAACATTTTGTTACACTATGCGTCCGTTAATAAATCAAGTTAGACGCTCGTGCAATAAACATTTTCTGTTCAAACATAAAATTCATTTTCCAGTGACACGGTGCCTGTATAACTCCACCGGTCCATACATTCAGCTGTGCGCACTTACGCACACACAATGCGCGCTCAGAAACGCGCACACAAGGTTGCACGTACAAATGTGATCTTTACATGTATTTAAAGGTGCGAATGTATAAAGACAATCAGCTCAGATTTATGCTACTGTCTACTACAGGTTTACAGTACGCAACCAACAGTGTGCCCCAAACTGTCAATGCACAGGATCTGAAAAGTTGCTTTGGCTCCAAAAATGTGGTCCGATTTGCATTCTGATGTCAATCAATCGATCTGGCGTCGGTCTGCTGCACTACTTAAAAGCAGGATGGAGAAGCCAACCGAATAAACGAATGCACGGATTTATTTGACTGTACATCACACATCACTCGTAGTGAACTGAAGCGAATGCAAGGTCAGATTAGAAGTAAATGCATGCAATTGCCATAAAGGCAAGATCATGTGCATCAAATAGAAAGAACATTACATGCATGCGTAGGATTATACTGTATGCCACCTATCCGCTGCGAATTTATATTTTACCTGCTTTGCCCTCAACTGTGCATAAATCTAAAACCATGCCACACAGAGAAACATAGTTTGTCTGTGCACTCGGTGGTCGTAAACTTACCCATCACCGCGTCTCAGTCAACTCCTGACCACAGGTTTTACAGCTTTCTACCGCCCGACACCCGAAGCGTCATGGCACGCGCTCTCTTCAGCTGGTTCGGTTCTTCCAAAGACGCGCGTTCCCGCTGGTAGTCCTTCACCGCAGAACAGGCGCGGGAAATCTTCCTCGTATCCGTTGATGCCAGTCTCTCCACACCGACCACTGTCCATGTCTCTCAATCCCCCTCAAAACAAATTCAGACACGTCGGGTTTTCATCACAAATATCCATTTGACACCAAAGATCCTAAAAATACTCGTTTAGTCACAAACAAGACACACGGTACCAAATCCAAGTTATCTACCGCGAGTCAAACTTGTGGAATTCCCAGCAATCCCGTTTCGCCTCATCGTATTCCATCATAGCACACTGCGCAAATTCTGTTTTCCCCAAAAGGATGTTGTTTACCGAAAACACATACATTAATGATTTTACATCAATCAAAATTGCGATGCACGTGAGCGCGCAATCCACTCCTTAAACAACACACTCATGGAATACAGTTTGGAATTGTTCTGTATTCCACTCCATCAGGAATGTTTCCCCTCGTCTGTACAGTTCCCGACAGTAGAGAGATGCAGCAGGGATGTGAGTGGTTAACCACGACTGCCTGTCGCACCATAACTTTGTCAGGCAGAATCGGAATGCCCTCTTCTGGCGAACTGACATCTCCAGCAACAATCTCTTCCCACTTCTCTTTCAGGCGATGTTTCCCATGGAAAATAAGTGCATTCACAAAAAGCTAGCTAAAAAGAGTTGCCAAGCAAGAAATTACAGGCTACTAATCACCCAAATATAAATGACACCTGGACTGTATTGATTGCTAAGCTTCCCATTTACTCTTTTTAAAAATAAATGAGTGGTTTAAATCTCTACAAAAACACCATAACATGTAATTTATCGTTATAATAGGAACATCTCAGGGCTTTATGGTTCCTACAGTGTAACGGGCTTGATTGACAGTTCTGTCTGAATTGTACAATGACAATCAATTATTATAGGGTCTCACACAGAGTGGAATCTGATTGGCTGTCTGTGTCTGCCATG
The DNA here is from genome assembly GCF_030506205.2 of Paramisgurnus dabryanus. Classification (NCBI taxonomy): domain Eukaryota; kingdom Metazoa; phylum Chordata; class Actinopteri; order Cypriniformes; family Cobitidae; genus Paramisgurnus; species Paramisgurnus dabryanus. The sequence continues at coordinate 18,584,148 of NC_133346.1, read as the reverse complement.
CCACGCAACTGAGTTTGAGTGGCACTTCTATTTCCAGCTTCATCATTAGCACCACCCTGTAATTTCTGTCCATCAAGTGCCCCCTTCAAACTAACAAGGCTGTTAACAAAAGCATTTAACCTCCCAAGGCTAAGTGTACTGAACGAACAAAGCAAATATAAACATATAAATATAAATATCTATTTAATTTATATATATATATATATATATATATATATATATATATATATATATATATATATATATATATATATATAGATAGATAGATAGATAGATAGATAGATAGATAGATAGATAGATAGATAGATAGATTTTTTTTATTATTATTTATTTATTTATTTAAATATATATAATTTTTTGTCATTTTTTATTATTATTTAATTTTTTTGTGTGTTTTGTATGCTTTTTGTTGTCAAGTCTATGGAATATATATTATTTTACCCATTTTATTTAGAGATACTGTAGAAAATCTATAGGTCTGAACAAATATAAACATTATTCATTAGTGTATTGTAGCTACAGTCTGGGGTGAGATATGCAATTTTAACATTAGCAACTGTGTCAAAGTGATCACAAATTCACCACCTATGAAGAATTCTTGGAATCTTTACTATTAAGCGAACATTTTAAATGAGAAATAAACATGAAAAGGGACAGTTCACAAGACTTTTTAATATAAGAAATAAATCTTTAGTGTCCCCAGAATAAATATGTGAAGTTCTAGCTCAAAATACCATATAGGTAATTTATTATAGCATTTTATATTAATAGTAGGTGCGAGCAAAAATGTGCCGTTTTTCGGTGTGTCCTTTTAAATGCAAATGAGCTGGTATCTGTACTAAATGGCAGTGTCGTGGTTGGGCGGTATTATCCCCTTCTGACATCACAAGGGGAGCAAAATGTCAAAGACCTATTTTTTTCACATGTTTGCAGAGAATGGTTTACCAAAACTAAGTTACTGGGTTGATCTTTTTCCACATTTTCTAGTTTGATTGACGCACTGGGGACCCAATCATAGCACTTAAACATGGAAAAAGTCTAATTTTCATGATATGTCCCCTTTAGAAACATTCTTTGATCAGTTATCGACTTACTATAGTGGTCCTTTTAGAATAATGTATAATTTGGCATTTCCACTGTCATTTCGAGTCAGCGCTGTGAATATTACCGATGGCAGAAAGTTCTACCTGGCCTCAGCACATTTTCTAAAATTGAGGTTGACACCTCGCTCTATAATGCGAAAATATCATTCCCTGGAACTCTTACTTACATACCAACTGGTCTCCAATTTGGCTGATGGGCCGCACCTTGGCCAGGGCTCAACGAGGGGAGGCTCAATCTCGCTGACAGCGGTGAAACAATTAATGCCCTGTGAAGTTATGATGATGGCAGCTGCTCTTAGATGTCCCATATAGCGCATTCACTCCGGTTACAGTTCTTCATATTTGCTGCTTCACTTACTGTTATATTCAGAGGGCTGGATTTACATTATGGACTCGAGGAAACGTAAAACTATCCTGGGCTTTTGTGATAATTAAGTGCCATTACCATTTTAAAGTATTGACTTAATGTCAGGGAAGCCGGTATGCTGTAGAATAACAAGCACGATTCAGTTCAGCTTACAAAGAAAGCAATAAGCTTCTGGATCAAATTCTTTCTTTTAATATTTACATTCACAAATGTCACCTGTTGCAAGGAGATTGTTATACACAGCATGCTCCGTGCTACAACGGAGAACAAATTTAATGTATATTTTGTCTGGCCATATAAGCAATAAAGACTTTTAGAAAGTTACAGATCTAATAAGTAGAGAAGATTGAATCTGGAACTCTTTGTTGCCTGAAAACTAAGTTGTCTTCGACCATTAAAATCGAAGTCAGGGTGAGATGGAGTTAAGACACACAGAGTAAAGAAGCTTACCTGGTCGTGTGGTTTGAGTAAGTGGGTCTGACAGGGTCCACACCATTAGACCGTATCCTCTATTTTACCGACTGATCTGTATTCGCCCCCTCACGTAGCATGCAGCAGGGCCATCATCAGGCTTTCTTTTATTGAGACACGAAGCCCAGTAAAAATCTTCTGTGTCCTTGTAAAAATTCACTCGTAAATCTTTGTCTGATGTTGGATAATACCAAATAACATCTTTATAAACTTTAGAAATCATACTCAATGGAACTGATCATTTAAAAGGTGAAAGCCGGACATTTCTGCATCAGTCATCTATCCACACCTAGTTAGACCTTTTCTCCTCTCTTTATTTTTTGGGGGGGGGGTTTCTTCACAAGTTAATTTGTGTTACCTTGATAACTATGTTTCTTTAATGTGAGGAAATGCCACTTAGACACATCAACATCAGATAGTTGTGGTCTGATTCACCTACTAAAAATAAGCAAATAAACAGCAAACACTGTATAAAAAAATGTTGAATCAATTTAAAAATATTAGTTGACTCAAAAAGTATTTTTTAAGCTGAAATAAAGTACCCCTATTTCATTGCTTAAAAACAATGTTATTTTGTGTATTTGGTAAAATACAATGTGTCCGTGTGGTTTATGGTTTAAAAACATTATTTTCCACATAGTTCCTGATATCCCTGTCTTCCTGAAACGCACATATTTTGTAACTCATCAATCTGAAAAGCGATGTGTCCCTGACTGGGCAGCAATGTTGTGATTGGCCTGAATACCTCTGACGTCAGCAAGAAATGTGATGCTCTTTACCATGTTTGAAAGATTTGCTCACAATGCAATGCTAACAGGAGTTAACTTACAGGCTGCGAGTCCGAAGTGGGAGGAATTATGATAATGTCTGTCTTTTTTACATCACCAATCCAAGGAAGTAAACTGTTGCCTACAATCCGTGTGTTTGTTGTAGTCCAAGAAAAGAGATTTATGTTGGAGACGATAACTCGCATCATCGTTTACTTTGGGGTTTGTACCTTTTGCATATCGTTAACATGTACCAATACACACTTACACACCAAAGGAAATGTAAAATCGTGAATTGGACGATAGGTGCTCTTTCGGTGCAACCATGTTACTTATGTAAATCATTTCTACAGCAAAAGAAAGCAAAATCCATAAATATGCAAAGAACGAATAGCGGGGTTAATGCAGATCTGCTGTGTAGAAAGTACACTATTAATTTGATAAAATCACCTTTAGCTTGTAAAAATATGTTTGGAATACAGTTATGCAGATTAGAAATTGTAGAAATGAAATTATGTAGCCTGTAGTTAAAAATAAGGTAAAATGCTGCTGCCACAGTCACTTTAATTAATAAAAATAAATAAATAAATAATAATAATTATACTAATTCTCCTGAGGGACCTAGCTTGCTCTCAATCCCCAAGAAAATAAAGCATAGACTATTCGTGCTGTCTTTTTAACAAAACCCTGTTAGAAAATTAAAAGCTTGAGCAATCTCCAGGTGGCGAACGCTCTGCCTTCACTAAACCGTGAAATAACGTGAAAGTGGAATCATCGGACTTGCCAAACTGAGGCAAATAAAATGACAGATGTTTTGTTGACAGGACTCATGATGTGTGGCAGCAGTTCACTTCAGAAGCCTCTGCATCGCTGGACTTCAGCGTGTCAGTGAATGCGTTTACATGCACAGAATAAGCAGATAACTATAAAAAAAATCTTTGGGGGTGAACCTACCCAACGTTTGCCACAAGCTGGGTCCCAATCTGGAGGTCTGCTATCTACACAGAGAATCACATGATGCTGGGGTTGGGTTTGCAGGAACATATGGAACTAAAAAAGCAAAATCGCTTTGTAAAAGCAAAGGAAAACATGGATCAGTCCTAACTAGCCAGCTACTGTACTAGAGAAAAGGTTCATTTAAAATTTGAGAATTATAAATTGTATGCCTGATTGACATATTTTGTTATAATACAAGCTAATACAAGAATAAAGCTTGGATGCAAAACAGCTCTGAGCATAACAAAACAAATGCATATTTGAGTACAAATGCATATTTGATATATTTCTTAAAGTTTTGTGTTCTCACTGTAAACATTTCTTGTTGCGCTTAAGTTTTTAAGTTGAATCAACTTAAATTTACATTGAATATCAACTTTCTTGACTAGTGCGGAGTCGCTATAAATGATAAAATACCAAATAAGCCAAATTAATTTATAGCAACTTCTTACTAGTCAAGAAAATTGAAATTAATTGTAAAATCGAGTTGATTAAACATAAAAATTTAAGTGCAACAAGGAATTTAGTTGTGTTTTAGTGCTTTTTAAGAAAATCTTTATTTTTTTCTTTAAAAAAAGGCAATTTAATAAAACTGGTGTGAAAGTAGACTAGTGTTAAAAGAGATAACATCTTAAATAGCATAACAACTATAGCATAATTATATGCATGTATTCCAGGAAAGTGCTGCTTATTGTGTTATTGTTTATATTATTATAACTCTACTATTGTATTTCATGATGATTTTGATTTTAATTATGAACCATAATTGTTCATATAAAAAATGAATTTTAGTTATTATATTATTATGTTACTATTTACTTAAAAATAATAGAATTGTGTTTTAATATGGTTAAATAATTATTTTAATAATATTTTTCTCATTGAAAATAAATTGGATTTTAATAATGTTTATGTTTAACACTTATGTATATTTATTACCTTATCAGAGCTGCCTTACCCTTAAAAGGGGCAAACCTAGCAACAATGGGCTTCACAACAAAGCATTTGGGGTTGAAACTAACTAAATTACAACCCAACATTTAATTGGGTTATTAATAAACCAGTATTTTTTAAATTGTATACTTATTTAAAATTAATTATAATATTAATATTTAAAATTTTATTGCATTTGAAAATTAAAAGCAATTTATAACCACTATTTCTTCTGAAGAAATGCACCTCATAATGCCCAGATGCACACACAAAACAGTAAAGAAAATGGTGAATGAGAGAGGGTTGGGATGACATTTGAAAGCGATGAGATCATCAGAGGGAATTATTTGCATAAGCAGCAGAAGGAATAGAGAACTTAAAATCAGTTACCCCTGTCCCATCTGTGTTATAGCAATTATGAAAGAACATTAAATGATATTGTTCCCTATTCCAACAACTGAACATTAATTAATTCACATTGAGAGATGGATTTAAAGCATAGCCAGCATTATTAGTACATTGTGAATAATTTGTGCATCCCCTCTCACATTTATCATTGCTTGTTGTGTTTGTCTGGCTTGAAAATACTGATCATTTTATTCTGGGTCTTTAAAATAGGGTCTGGGTCTGTCAAAAAAAAACTGGTGAAACAATGGACCATGTGGTACCTTTTCAAAAATTATACCATTGCACCTAAAAAGTTCATATTCGGTCCCGTACACACTGCATATTAATTCGGTTGACACTTCACCTTTTAATGCTTAATCCTGTTCTGTACACACACAGTTCAGTAATTTACGGGACTGACAACCACATTCTACAACCGAATTAACTCCCGCAAAATGCAAGTAGTGACAACCGAATTTACAGAAATTCTGCATAGTGTGTACATAACCGAACTGAACAACTAGTAGTTAATCAAGTGTTTAAACGTGCATCATAAACAGGACAGGTCTCTCTTCTGAAAAAATAAATGCATAGAAGGGGAAAAAGTCTTCTGTATGCGCGGTTCAGAAAATGACAGAGGCACAAGCGTTTGCTGACTAGTGTTGCCAGATCTTTCAAAAAAAAAAAAACAGCGAACAAGAAAAATCCAATAATAAACCGAAATAAATCTAAATGCTTTACCTCAAAGATCAAAATACACCAAAAACTTGATCGCTTCATGAGCCAAAAGCCATAAACGATTAAGCGCCAGAACAGTGTTTACGTACAAAAAAGACGAGGACCTGGCAACACTGCACCACCGCGCGCTCCGCACTGTGAAACAGCCTCACAAAAGCGTAAAATACACAACGCCAATACGGAGGTTTATTGCAAAACACAATACTGTTATTATTTTGGTCAAAGCTGTGAGTGATAAGCACACGAGACGGCAGAACGTTGCCATGGTTATCTTTGTGTCAATCATCACATTTTCGGTCTTGTTCTGTACAGACATGAAACCATAGACTGTAAAAAAAGATGGACGACGCGACGTCGCCTCCCACCATTGTAATGAATTGAAGCCAAAAATGTACGACCATGGTCGCCGCCATGTTACGTAAAAACGTCAGTTTGGAGCCAAGGCATGCGCAGAAGGAATCGTCCGTGGAGCCAGAGGCAGAGCCGTGGTATCAAACTTCCGCCCAAACGCCGGCGCGACCAATTCAACCACGCCGATCATAACGACAACGCCCCGTTTCTATTGCATCAAATTAAATGCTAAAATGAAACATACCACAATAATGAAGACTTGAACATATACCAGCGTGATAAAAACTACTTGAAAGGACCAAAACCATATTTCGAAAACTTTTATTGGAAGTGTAAATAATTGTTTTTATTTAGAGCAGAGTCCCATTCGTTTGAATGGAGAGGGCGGGGTTTATGACTTGTACTGCAGCCAGCCACCAGGGGGTGATCAAAGAGCCAGACGCTTCACTTTTCAAGGCTTATGAGGCACACCCGCATGAAATGAACATTTAGGGGATTCACCCCCGGATTTTAATGCGGTTGTCACTCCCGAAAGTTTGCAGTGTGTACGAGACCTTAGTATGTAGGAGGTTTAAATTTGTACCATAGAGTGCATATCAGTACCTCAAAGATATAATATACATACCTTATGGTACATATTAGGACCTTTTTTAAGAATACTGCCCCAGTGACACCTAGGGATGTTTTTAGGAATGTTATATGCAATTTGGCAAAACAATTACTTCAGTTGTTTTGTATTTAGCTTCATAATTCTTTTTAATAAATCCAAGGCTGTAAAAGAAATGCTGTATAATTCAATATTTCATACTCGGTTAAGGGTCAAAGGTCACATAAACAGATTGTTTGACATTTTTCATCAACCTTACCCGAACATTAACAGTGTGCTGTTCATTTGTGCAGAATTTATATATATACTTTTACCTTCCAGACAGTGTCAAGACTTTGTTGTGGTAATTGTTAATGTTAAAACGTTGTTAATGTTTTTTTTATTCTTTGTGAACAGAAATTGAATGATTTGATTTAATTTCTCTGTTTAATTATAACTGAAAATAAATCACTTTATACAAACTGCACTCTAAAAATGTTATTTTCAACCCAGTTATATTTTGACCCAATGCTTGGTTGAAAATAAACCAGCATTTAAAAAAAATTAAAAAAAAATATTTTGCATGGTAATTTACTGGAATGACTGTGTGAAAGAGGCTATTGTGTCATATAAAATAAAAAAAATCTGGCTCCATATTTATTATTATAAGTCTGATAGGTCTCAGCTGTTGTGTCGTGCTGATAAGCATGGGCGGGAATAGCAAGTGACGCAACTTCCCCCCTAGGCTAAACCATCTCATTTCAGGCCTTGTTTACACGTACATGGTTATTTTGAAAAACTGACACATTTCCCTTACACGCAAACGGAGAACTCGCCTCTGAAACCGATTCTTTCTAAAAACTCTGGCCATGAGTGGAGATTTTGAAAATTTACGATTGCACGGTTACATGTAAACTGAGACAAAGGGATGTTTAGGCAGCCAACATCACAGTGTTAATGGTGGTTAAGAAGTGGCTGGAGCACAAATTTAGTGTAAATAAAGTTTTTATTTGACTTTTTACACCTTTTAATTGCATTTCTAGCGATAAATTAGTATTGTAGTTTTTATTATCACAAAGGTACTCTCTGTTTATATTTCAAACAGAATTCCTTTATGCTGCCTATGAAGTCTATCCAAATGTAGTTGCCTAGCTTTTGGATCCAACCCTAGAAACTTTGAGACAGGTTTGTTGGGGACTCTGTAGGACACTGGCCCTCCAGGATCTGAGTCACCCCTGTTAAACAGTCAGCTCATTTTTTTGTGGGTCATTTTAACCTAAAAGGTTTATGCTTGACCCAACATTGGTTTGCAAAACAACTGAAATTGGGTATTTTAGTGTGTATTATCCACACAGTTGCTGCCTGTATGTCAACAAACACCGCAAGTGGGCTATGAGCAAAACATATTTATTGAAGGTTCCCCTGTGGACCATAAACCATAAAAATATGTTGAGATGTCACACAAGACCATCTTGACTTTCATATATTAAGGTTGAAGCAATGCTGCCATTAGCAAACATCCCCTCATTTTGACATGTTTAGAGTAAGTGCCGTATGATGCGGTTGTTTGTTTAAACCTGAGGCTGCTTAAGGAAGAGGTTTATGGAAGGTCACTCCTGCAGGGTGTAATTGGACAGCAAACTGCCTCACTAAACATGGCAGCTGCCATGCAGAGCACATCCCGCACAAAAAGCTAAAACAAAACATTCAGACAGCTCTCATTCTCACTCAATTACAGCAAATCTAACAGAAAAGCTATAAACAATTGTTTAATTTGCTTTAGCACACAACACAAACAGTCCAAATGCAGTCTCTATTTAATAAAGGTATACAACAGACGGCACTAAAATGCATGTAGCACTTTGGGAAAATGAATTATTTATTATCTGCAAAAGTTTTAATATGGGTAAATTGTTTTGTTAAGTATTTAAATTGCATAAGCGAATAATACATGCTGGCCATGCTGAGATTGCGGCACATAATGCCAGTCATGTTTTTATTGTTTAATTACAAAAATCCATCTCTTTTTGTTTAGATCTATAGCGTTCTCGGGCTCCGAGTGTAAGGTATAAGACCTCGACTTATAAGATAAGAGTCCTCGACTTCCAGGACGTCGGGCGGCCCTGACCCGCCTGCGCGTCCGCTTCCTAATCACCTCTTCGGGCTCTGGAGGTAGGGTCGGGGACCCTGGAGGTCGATGACTTCCAGGAGGGAGGGCCGGAAGCGGATATCAAATATGCATAACTTGATTCCTGCACCATGAATAAAAAACTTTGTGGCCAGTCTATCATAATAAAAGTCCTTTCTTTAGATAGAACATAGACATAACACAGTAACACTTAACACATTAGTTATTGCATTAGCTAACTTTGAACAATACATCTTCTTAGTTTATTTTAATGTTAATCTTAACAGCATTTATATATATATATATATATATTTTTTTTTTATTAAAAGTTGTAATTGTTAACATTAGTTAAAGCACAGTGAAAGAGGGTCCGTGACAAAAACGGTTTGGCAAGATGGGAAATTGAAAAATCAAAAAAAAAAAAAAAACTTGTTTTAAAAGCATGCATCAGGTTAATTTCAATGTACGTAGTGTATTTATGTTATTTTCATGCACTGAAAAATTACATTTGCACCATTTTTATGAAAGTTAAGAGTGAATGGACCTAAATGTCAAATGGTGTAACCGCCAATTGCGCCAAAGAATGAGTAATATAAAATATTTTTTCCACCTTGATGGCATGTAAGCGTAATCATCATCATCAAAAACAAACAAACAAAAAACTTAGAATCTTAGAAATATTTTTAAATATCGTTTTATTAGTTATTTCTTAATGTACATTTTTATGCATTTTTGTAATATTTGTCCTGACATATGCTGAAAACAACTCTGTTTTCTAAATAATCTTTGACAAATGATGTAAAATAGATATATAAAACTCATATCATATATTTATATTTTTATTAAAAAAACTAGTTACACCAATTGACACAGACCGGTTACACCACACTGACATTTTTGCAATTATCCCATAAAACCAGAGATTTTAGACTTGGTCCTCATAAAAGAGAATGTATGCAAGTAATCTGCAAATTTTTTGTTGAAATTTTAACTCTTTTCATTTAATTGAACCATACGGACACAAAATAATGAACGTCACGTTATCGACCCATAAACAATAATAATAATAATAAAAAAATGCTAGCAAACTATATTACTTACTGTTAGTTAAAAATAGCTAATAAATTTACTAACATAAACTTACTTCAAAGTGTTACCTACACTATCAGAAAATAAATGGTCATTGGGGCAACATTATTTCTGCTGAAAAGTCCTGTTCCATTTAGGTATAGATATGTTATACATTTGGTATCAGTAAATGTACTTTTGAGGTACTAATATGCCTTCTTTGGTTTAAATACCTCTGAGACAATATAAACTCACAGTTGAATATTTTATAAAGAGTACAGTACCACTCCAGTAACATCAAAGACCATTTTTCTGACAGTGTACAGTGTAATACTCCATTGGCAATTCTGCCTTCAGCAAACATATTTTTAATGCACATATTTTCTGTTCCTCATTCCTAATTTATTTTATTAAGTGAAAAGAGCTTTTTCTGGATTTTCATGTCCATATCAAATGCAAGGTCAATTGCAAAGAGGTACTGCTTCAGGTACCCGGTGGCCTTCTCTGGCCCAGTAGCCATACATAATTAAAGTAATTTAGCAAGGCATGAGGTTGGTTTGCATCCATAAAGTGCTGGTTAACCTTTGAAGCCCTGCCAAGAATTGTAACCAGGTGAAGCGCAGCTGCAAAGAACTCATGCCCAAATATTTAGTGTGAGATTTGAGCTAGCATGAACCGTTTGACTTGGTCCTTTTTTAAAGACATTAGGGTTGCGATGCTTTCTGTATTGATGTTTAGCTTCGTTTAACCATGGTCACCCCTCTGAAATGGCCCCAGATTGTCTCGATTTATGATTCGCTTGCAGCCTCCAGCAAGCCCGGCTGAATAATTTACATTGTGCTGAGCCTGCGTGCCTGGAATGGCTGATAGTATTGTTGCATACATGTATGTGTGTGTCTATGCGCGGGCTGGGCAGATGAATAAGGCAAACAACAAAGGTTGGAAAGGTAAGAAATAAAGGCAATTTTGTAAATTATGTAAGAAAGGAGGTCCTGTGATGCAAATTTAAGAATTTAAAATTACCATATCAGTGAAATTCAGCCTAAAGTCGTACAATCTAATGATGTGATTAAAATAAGAGCATTAAAGTTTAATTACAGTCATTGATTTTACATTGATTTTTATATTTGACATTACCTTACTCAGTCAATATTGGTTATATTTTCACAAAATTATCTTTAAATTATGTAGGATGCTTTTATGTGGAAAACAATAAATTACAAAAATCACTTTAGATGGGTTTTCAAAGACTGGGTCACATTTGAATTAGGACTGACACTGGGGTGAGTCATTTATGGCATTTATCTTATTTGCTATCAAAGGGGAATGAATGATTCATAAATCTGATTATACTAGAATAAACTATTTCAACAAAAGTGATGTGGTATCAGTTTTAAATATCTTACTGCCTTAGTAGGAAAAGTTGTAATAACTTGTAAAGCTAATTCTATTGTTCTTAAAAATTGAGAGGGGCTTTTTGCATTTGCAGTGTGCTTGAAAGTTGCTTAAATAAAAAAGCAAAAATAATATTTAATAAGTTAAGCTGTTATATTCATTTAGTTTTTATTTTAGATTTTTTGCAGCTTTATTAATATTTTGGATTTTTATTAATATTATTTCATGTTATTTTAGTTTAATTTTTAGTAACTTTGCTATCGGCTTTTCTTAATTTTATATTTTTTAATAACATTTTTCACAATAACATTGCTATGTAAGTTAAAACTATTTATATTTCAGTTTCAGTTTTAGTTTTTATTTTGTTTCAGTTAATAATTTTACTGTCTCAACATAAAATTACTTTAGTGTTTTGCTAAACATTAAGAGGGGTGTTTCTTTACAGTGTGCTTGAAAGTTGCTTAAATAAAAAAAGCAAAAGTAATATTTAATAAGTTAAGCTGTTATAAACATTTAGTTTTTATTTCAGTTTTGTTGTAGTTTTATTAATATTTTGAATTGGCTTTTATTGGTATAGTTTTCATGTTAATTTTACTTACATTTTTAGTAACTTTGCTATGGGCTGATGCAATTAGAGAGAGAGAGAGAGAGAGAGACAGAGAGAGAGACAGAGAGAGAGAGAGAGAGAGAGAATTTACAAACAAACCACCATCATGTTTGCATTTCATCAGCTCTTTTGCATTTTAAAGGACACACCCAAAAACATCACTTTTTGCTCACACCTAGAAAGTGGCAATTTTAACATGCTATAATATCTATATGGTATTTTGAGCTAGAAGTTCACATACGTACTTTGGGGACACCAAACATTTATTATACATCTTAAAAAAGGCTTGTAAAATGTCCCCTTTAAGTTAAAGTTACTTTAGTGTTTTGCTAAGGCAACATTTCTAATTATTCTAATATTCTAATTATTATTTCTAATTACTTCAATTAAAATATACGTTTTTAATAGGCTTAGGTAGTTTCAGTTTTAGTTCACACAAATAACCTTGTTTGTAAAATCCCTATAAATTCGTACTGTGACTTCATGTTCTGTATTAATGTGCCAAATTGTTACAATACCTGGCATCCACAATCATCCTACAGTTTATACAATGACTCCAAAAATTCACAAATTAATAGATTTGATTGATTGTTTCCTATCATCTGTACTTAAATCTATTCTTGATGTACCAAGTTGCCAGTATTTTAGGGGTAACATCATGTGCCCATCAGACCAAAATATCTCCTACGTTTCTCTTCTCAGGACATCTTTGCAGCCTGAGGCGAGACGCTGTGAAGATCTTGATCCCCTTTCCATCTGAATGTCTTTTTGCTCTTCCCTTCCCTTGTAATGCCCTCAATCTTCTGTCATTTTCTCTCCGGAGTCAGAGCACTATCATCTCCTGAACTTTACAGCAGATCCTGTGAGACCCATTAGACGTTTCTTTCTATTTAAAACGTGGCTTCTTGCCAGCGTCCCCTGATGTACGTTTTCATGAAGATCATCATTACTCACGCCTCCACCTCCAGCTCAGTGTCGCTCAATCGCTGGATACACAGAACATCTCGCGGTTGCTCTCTTGCACTGATGGCAAAACGTGAAACTTGATGGCTCATTTTTAACTGCTTAACTAAGTAAATACAAATTCATGCCTGGCATTTGCGGTCAGACTGAACGAGAAGAGCATTCAGTTGCTGCACTTTTGGTAAACTGATCCAAGTTAAAGGCCAAGCTTTCTCAAAAATGGAAGTTTTATCAGTGCAGTATGTTCTGTAGCTAACACTCTAAAAAAAGATGTGTCAAATGTTTGTGTTTAAATAAATAAAAGTGACAACACAATGTTATTTTTATAGTGAATCTTGTTTATGCAAAAATCTAAATCCTGTTCTTTAGTGGAACCGAAAAAGAATATCTGAAGAATCGTTACATGGCTTCTGGTGGACAAATCAATATCAAAAGCAACAATAGAGAAAACACTGACACTATAAACATTCTGTATCCCATACATGGGATGTCATGTGAATGGACAAATAGACTGCCTGGCAAAAAGCAACTTACAAGTCTTCTGCTTGGCTAAGCAAAGGATCAGGGCTGCGTTTCCCGATAACGTTGTCTCTTAGCGCGCTATGAAGACTCTTAAGTTAAACCTTAACTACAGGTATACCTTTTCTAGGCGTGTTTCCCGAACTGTACCTTAGCGGGATTCTTTCTTACGTACGACGTTACCAGGTGCTGTCCATGGCGATGGTGCTGAATAGGTTGATATCGATTGCTCGACAATCAATTATTCACTTTATGTAACAGGGACTTCGCTGCGTTATGAGCGGTGTTCTTTATTAAAGAAACATTTCAGAAATAGTTACATTTATTAGGAATATTCTGTAAAAATATTTCAAACTGCAAACAACTAAATATAAACCTTGTATATTTTATTTTATATCAAACGCGTGCAAAACCCGCAACTTCATGTCCAAAAGTATCATGCATAAACTGCTCCAATGCATCCATTATTCCTTTACTTTAAAGGATAATTTATATTAGGGGTTCCCAATAAATGCGTTGCACAGGGCAAAGGTGGGTCATGCAAGTCAACTGGGTTGGCTGTGCATTACACTTAAAATATTTAAAAACAAACTGTTGTTCATTAGTTCACGCATTTATTGTGCTCGGACACTGGATGCGCAAGCAGCGCGTTTACAATGCGGATAAAGCTTAATGGACGCATTTCTGGTGCTGCGCCTGTCTGTTTACCTTAAATATAACATAAAAATATATATTATGTGATATATAAATATATATTATGATTGCTTTAGATTTTAGCTTTGATTAGTTTTAATGTGGAAAATTTGTTGACCTTATACAAGCAGTAGCTAATCGGAGCAGTTTCTTATAAAGAATATGGCATGCAGTTGCCTCAAAGTTAGAAAACATTAAAAAACTTCGATGCAAAGTCGACTTAACATCAATAATAATATTATGGAAAATCAAAAAATATGATTTCGTGATGAATGTGCTCCCGTGGCATGCAATTTTACTTCATTTTGTTTTATTGCAGCTAAAATAGCCGGTAAAGTAAATATTTAACGGATATGTAATGCACAAATGAAATGGTAAGATTCGTTGTATTGCTGCCTGCCATAGTTTCACCAACTCCTCCACCCAAAATCTTTTTTATTTATATAGTTTCTTAAGCCTGTAATAATAGTTCGCAGCTGATGTTTAGTTGGAAAAAAATAATTTAAAATCTAACAACCATCAGTTTAATGATGTCTTATTATGTGAATGTTTTATTATTTCAATTTAAAAATAATTTAACACGGAGTGTACTTCAACTTTTTTTTACAGATATTTAGTTATATAGACTGCAATCTACACAAACTTTTATCACAGTCATGGCCCCTAGTGGAGTCAAGTGGGATAAGGTATAGCTAAGAGTGCTCCAGACCAACCTTCCGAACGAATGACTTAAAGGAGGGATACGTAACTAAGAACGTTTCGGGAAACACGTATTAACGATAAGGTACAGCTTAAGGTACAACTTAAGAACGACGTAGAGCTAAGAAGGTTTCGGGGAACGCAGCCCAGACTATTTGCAGAGTTTGGTGCTGTGAAAGATTGCAGAACATCTATATTTTAATGATATCTGCCAAGTAATATGATAAAACTTAATCAAACTTTGGTTTTTAAGAAAGCTTGTCCTTTAACTGATATCAAATGAATGCTCTTCTTGTTCAGTTGGGCTGCAAATGTCAAGCATGAATTTGTATAAACTTAATTAAGCAGTTCAAAATGAGCCATCAAGATGCTTGAGATTCACATTTTGCCATCAGCACAAGAAAGCAACCTCAAGATGTTCTGTACTTCCCACGTTCGAACGACACTGAGATTGAGGATGAAGGTGCAATCGTGACCTTATGTTTGGAGAGTCAGACTTGTAACCCGAAGATCATCGGTTTAAAGCCCAGATTTTTGCACTCCTATAAGATCATTACCTTATCACACTGTGCAACATGGATCATTTGTACTTGGGTACAACAAGCATGTATACTGTACAATGACGACACGTAAGCTTAGACGGCTGCGTCATACATTAGCGCAACGTCACCAGCATGCGCTAGTGTTAAACAAATACCAGCTACTAAACAACTTTTATAGTATTTAACTTATTATTTTTTATATTTATACCATCCCCTCATACACTCTCAGAAAAAAAGTACAAGGTACAAAAGTTGTCACTGGGGCCGTACCTTTTCGAAAAGTACACTTTTGCACCTAAAAGCTAGGCTACACATTGACACCTTAGAGGTGCACATTGGTACTTTAGCTATACATACTGGTTCCTCAAAGGTACATATCCATACCAAAGTGGTACTATTAGGACCTTTTTAAAAATTAACACGTCTCTGTGACAACATTTGTACCTTTATATCTGAGAGTGTTGTCAAGAAAGTTGAAATGACTTGTTTAAGTCAAGTTGTTAAAACTTAAAGAGCAACAATGGTCCGATTCATGATTTTACATTTCCTTTGGTCTGTAAGTGTGTATTAGTACATGTTAATGGTATGCAAAAAGGTACAAACCCCAAAGTAAACGATGACGCAAGTTATTGCATCCAACATAAATCTCTTTTCTTGACTCTAAATGCAATAGTTTTAATAGATTAGAAAAGTATGACAAGAAAAGGTACAGTAAAACACGGGGACAACATTAAAATGAAAAATACTGGACAACTGAAAAACAAGGGCTATTTATAAACAGGCGAGATGATGGTGAATCAAGTAATTACAAGGGCAACAAACAAAATGGGAGGGACTTCAATCAATGTCCATGGTAACAAACAAGGGGGCGGAGTAACACAGAAACAACAGGGAAACAGAGACAGGACTCGTGACAGCTATTCCTTAAAAAAAAAAACTAATTGTAGTAATATTATATACACATCAGTAAGAAAGAAAACTTCACTCCTTACACTCTTAAAAATAAAAGTGCTACACAATGCCATTTTTGCATGGTCCCATAAATAATCTTTAACATCAACAGGACCTTTTTGTTTCACAAGGTTCTTTGTAATGGAAAGGATCTTCAGATTTTATAAAGTTATGAAAGAAATGTTTCTCGACTGAATGGTTCTTTAGGGAATCAGCATGGTTCTTCCATGGCATCACTGTTAATAACCTTTTGTAGCACAAAGCCCCTCACCCCTGAATCAAACAAAACTCAATATCAAACCATATTTAACTTCTCAGTACAAAACTAAATGAAATATGTGGTGAAAGTACTGTACAGTTCTGCCTTGCAGGCAAGACAATAAATAGTCATTCTCAGAGACTACATTCCTACACTTCTGTACTTTTCGTATTTTACCATCAGGGTAAATATGTTTATTCTCAATGTCTTGGAAGCTGTGGGCAATCTCATTATGCTTATAAGATCGAATGCAGTGAGCCGTGAGGTAACCTAAATATTAAAGCCTACTGGACTCATCCATTTCTAAGAGCTACTAAAAGGAGTTCTCCTCCCGGGACGGGTCATTAATTCAATTGGGACGCCACATTTTTTGGGCTCAGGTGATTCACACAGAATTCTCCCAGCTTTTAACACAGATCATTTGTTTTATGATATTACCGTTGTTTATAATAAAGCACACTCGCCGTTCCTCACCGCATCCCTCCGGCACGAACCCCACATCTGTTTAGCCTCGCCTGGTTTGTGCTTTTTCATCACTGTGCACGTTACGCTGATCTCTCTCTCTCTCTCTGCATTCGGCCCGGCGCTAGATTACAGATAGCCAGATGATGGATTAATAAAGTCTTTGAGCCAAATGTTCAGAAATTAGGGGACAAAACAGGAGATTACAAGAGAAAAGTGGGTTGAAGTATGTGCGATGATAAAACAATGCTCTTTCATGACATTTTACGGCTCCCCTCAGTCGCAGCCGATGACGCACACGCATCATGCATTTATGCATTGAAATCAGTGAATGTAATTTCATTATTCATGGAGAATTAGGCAAATGTCTAGTATCTGTGAAATGTGTCCCCAGAGACGCAAACAAACGGAAAGCGAGCCACGGCTTCTACACGCGCGCGCACACATACACAGCACGGCCGTTTTTTAAATCTCAGCAGGAACCCATTCCTCTGGTGTAGCTCTAATAAAGTATGGCGCCGGTCTATACTGGATTTATGAGCTCAATCAATTTCCCTCAGGCTGATCTTCATCCTGTCCCCAGGTTTCCTTCTCAAGAGTCTTATCAATTATAAGTAGCCAAGGGAGCCTGGATCCCTTGTGAAGGTGTAGTCAGTCTTGTAAAGAAGCTTGGACTTAATGGATGTCTTGGCGCTATTGCTAGGGTGCCATTTTGGGGTGGGCATTCGGATGGGTGTTGGGTAAATGTCTTCTTTAGGCATCGTTGGTGTTTAGTGTGACCTCTCTTGGCACGAAACACATCTTGAGTGTTTTTGAGCAAAATTAAGTAAAAAGACTAATTTCTTTTACATTAGAAATTAGGATTTAATTAATTTTATTTAGATTTAAGAGATCCTGCAGTTTCCTGCTATTGCTCAAGTGGAAGAGGAGTTTACCCTAAAAACTTCACACATTTTTATACAGTTTTTAATACTACATACACATTTCCTGTATTTTCCGGATGTATTCTATTAAAGAGACTGAGAATGAATTATATATGATCACTAGAACATTGCAAAAACAACAGATCTAATTCTGGCATGGTGGCCTAAGACTTTTGCACAATACTATAGGTGTATGCAAAAGATGATGAACAGAAGTAACCCAGATTAAAAACTTTTAACCTTTTTTAGGCCGGATCATGGCACTGAATCACCCATCAAAAAATGAAACAAACGCACTCCATCCGAGGTGCAAGTCAAAAAGAATACATCCAAATATATAGCACAAAATATTGACTGCACACTCACTTGCATAATAATTTTATTATAACCAACGTTTCGGCAAATAGCCTTCGTCAAGGTATGATGGTATACATACCTTGACGAAGGCTTTTTGCCGAAACGTTGGTTATAATAAAATTATTTTGCAAGTGAGTGTGCAGTCAATATTTTGTGCTATATAACTGAATCACCCATCACCACCAGCCTTCAAATTTAGCAGCCGTCTGTGCACCCAGAGCCGATCCCTCCTATACGCAGGCTACGCGAGCTGCGTAGGGCCCCGCACCACTAGGGGGCCCCCTTGTTTTTAACTCCATGCTGCGCTACACAGACCAGCTGGCGAGTGACATCATTGTGCAGCGAGAGCCATTAGCAATTATAACAAGCAGTCTGATCTCACGATACTTCAATTCCAGTTGTCAGTCCATCTATGCAGCTCCACATGCAGTTGACGCGCCCATCGACATGAATCATTCGGATTTGGTTTAAAGTTATCCGCCCGGAGCAGGAAAGGCAAGCGTCGTTAAGGTGAAGTAAAAAGATTTAGAACACATTGCGGTAGTTTCCCAGACAGGGATTAGTTTAAGCTAGGACTAGGCCTTAGTTTAATTAGAAAATACAAATCGTTTTAATAAACATGCCTTACTAAAAACATTACTTGTGTGCGTTTTGAGTCAAAACAAAGGGCACTGATGTATTTTAGGATATGTCAGTGCAAGTTGTTTTCAGTTCGGACAGCTCTTACTAGAGATGCTCCGATCAGCATTTTTGGGGCCGATCACCGATCACCAAGATCATGATCTGCGGAACGCCGATCAGTGCCGATCACAGAATGGCAGTGGAATGGGAATCTTTTATCTATAATCTAGCAGAGTTTGCACCATTTGTAGAAATGAAACTAACTATAAATTAGGTATATTATTGTTTTAATAGAGAATCAAATAAATAAGCACAGCAAATATTTTTTCTTGCAAAGAGAAATGTAATATGCCTTTAAAAAGGTTTATGTCTGTTAAAAGTAATTAAAATAAAACAATTCACAACCTTTACTGTATGAATTAAATATACACGCATTCGTATGAAGTACAACAGTTTTTCACTGATAAGCAGAGAGTTATTTTATTGAGAGATGAATTAGGATACTGTAGCTTTAAGACGTGGGAGAGATCGTTCTCTTCACGTGCACTGATGACAGGCTGCTGTGTATGCGTGCGGCGGGTGTCAGCAAACAGGAGCAGCTGTGAGAAAAATGGAAGTTTAAACCTTCATAACTTTAAAACGAATGCAAGTAATAAACTTTCGTCATGAGGATGCAATTGTCCGCGATAGATATGTGTTGTATACGCTGTTTGATAGGGATGTGAAGACGCATCGCGCTGAGGACCGGCGTGCGTCCTCATAGAAAATACGCATATCTCTGTAAAGGCAGAGAGAGAGATCCAAATCTGCACGTCACACATGAGCAACGGGTTACAAAATGCTTGCACTGTGTAAAATGGTCTCTAATTGCAGCAGCATCAGGAACGCTATGATGACAAAAGTAAACAGAAAGATCGGCTCTTGAGATCGGCAAATTTAGCGAGTGCCGATCGCGTCATTTAATGCCGTTATCGGCCGATCACGATCGGCGGCCGATCGATCGGAGCATCCCTAGCTCTTACATTTATTTTAGTATAGGACTAGTCTAATCCCTGTCCGAGAAACCGCTCCATTAACGTTTTAAATTCATGTTTAATTTTGACTAGCAATGCAATGGATTTTTAATCCCTAGATCAGTGGTCTCCAACATGGTGCCCGCCGGCCCCAGGTTGCCCACACAGAGTCTGTGAGTTGCCTGCCAAAGCACATTCTATTAATAGTCTCAATTGTAATATTTATTAGGGGTCAAGCACCGAAGGTGCTGAGACACCTATTGGAATTGTACTTTTTTCTTCTTCTTAGCCATTGGTGTCTATGGCAGCCCTATGAACCGTATGTAGGAAAATGATGAAATTTGGCACAGTTGTAGTGGTGGTCATAAATAGTCACGTGGCCAAAAATGGGGTCTCTAGCAGTAACTCTATAGCGCCACCATCATCTCAAAAATTCAATGTTCAAATGGTTATAACTCATGATCCATTTGCTCTATGAAAATTCTACTTAGTACACGTGATTGCTCTCCTCATGCTTATTGTTTTTAATACCTTACAGTAAGACTCCACCCATTACAGTAGCGGCCATTTTGAAATGTACAGTATTTCGTTTTTTCGCTACTCCTCCTTCAAATTTGGTTCAATTCTTATGAGATTTGGCACATGTGATCTTTGGAGTGAGCCGCATAGAAATGACTGAACAGAATTTTGATATTTTTCTTTATTTAAAAGTAATTAATAAGTGAACTTAACGAGATTGACGCAAAATTGGTTCTGAAGCTGTATCTCGGTCATTCTTTGATCAATCGAGATGAAATTTGGTACGCTTCATGTCGACCATGAACTGGGGGTCCATGCCAAATTTGGTGACAGCGCCACCTATGGGTCATGAGATAGTAAAAAATGCTATTTTTGCGCATAACTTCTGAATCGTTTGTCAGAAAATTATGATATTGGTGTCTACGGATTCCTTACCTCATGCCGCATCTGTCGATGTGTATTATGCCGGGTTTGACCGAACCGCCTGTCCGCCATTTTGAAATTTGTCATAAATTGTTATAACTTTTGAAGTATTGGATATATTGGCGCAAAAATCGGTAGGAAGCTTTGGCATGATGTCCTGATTGTATCTGGGAAGTCAGAATACAGCGCCACCTAGGGGTTATAAACTATAACAGTTCTTATAGAACTGCTCATAACTTCTGAATACTTTGTCGGATATTAATTTTCTTTGTGAAATTGTATTCACTGGTTTATGCCGATTGCAACGATACCTCGTTTGTCATTTTCCATCATTCTGTTCATGTGTTATTGTAAGGCATATGGTAAATGATTTTTTCGCTACTCCTTTTACAAATTTTGTTTATTTTATGCCAGGTTCTGCTCGTATAATGTTTGGAGCAATCCGCACAGAAATGACTGAACAGATTTTTCTTGCACCTAGGAATTTTTTTGAGAAAAACCTCTGTAAAGTTGATCGTCCCTGTGATGTTGTCTATTTGTCATAGTTAATTACTTTATATTACATTTTATAGCGTTACTCTACGGAATGTTCTTCTTGTCCTCAATCTCACTTGAGCTTTTTGATTCTCATATACATTGTATTTCTGTGATTTCTGCTCTGTGGTGTCATTTCTACATCTTTGGTGATTGGCATATGTCAATGCTTGCATTTCTGTAATCTCTTTCCTGCTGCCCCTTGAGCTGTGTCTGCTGAGTGGCGCATCCACTTAGTCGTATGCATAGAGATCCTGAGTTCATGGGTTCGAATCCCACCTGAGGCAGGTGTTAATTTCTTCTATTAAAGTTTTGTTCTTTCCCACCTATTCTTCTTGACCTGTCTGTAGTTCACATATGTTCTGTTTTTGCCATGTTTTCTGTTGCTGCTCTGCACTGCGGTGGTTCTGCTCTGTCATTGCAACGCTTTGGGTACTTGCTGCGCTTTGTGTTCTTGATGCACCTTGGGTGGTCAGTGAGCATTGGGTGATTGATACCTTCTATGTTGCTTGCTGTGCTTTAGGTGCTCATTGCGCTAAAGGTGCTTGGCCCCGAATCGCTGCTTGCAGCTATATTTTATTACATATTTTTGTATTAGCTTGGCTTCTTTTAAGTATGTTTACATTTTAAACAATGATAAAACATATCAACAAGTAATATAAAATAAGTAAAAGAAAAATGTTTGGAGTAAACTATATCAAAAAGTAGCCCTCCAGATTGTTGTATCCATTGTGGTAGCCCTTGCCCACAAAAAGGTTGGAGACCCCTGCCCTAGATTCAGTTTTAGTCCAGTGTGTTTTGTTAGAAATGTACACATTAATAATCAAAATCTTTCATACGTGTTAAAAAATAAATTTTATTTATGCAAGATGTTGTGTGACTCTTGTAAACATTTTAAAACAATGCACATTTGGTCTAATGTCTGCATATTTAGAGAATCATTGATGTATTTTGGTGTGTTTATCTGTGGAGCCTAATCATGCCTTAGTTTTTAAACAAATTGGAAAATCTTTTAAATTGTTTGTTATAGTTTATCTGACAGCTATTTTGGTTTTATCTTATTTGTTTCCTTGATTGTCTACATCTCTTAAAAAATAATATATTTGGGAGTAGACTTTGTTTTCTAAGTAGTAATGTAACAGATTAAGGGCTTTTCAGAAAACATGTGTCAATGTTATAATTAGTAAGTATTTTGATGAGTGTCACAGTCATGTACAAGTGGCAAAAATGTTCAGCTATAAGATAATACGTGTTTTAGTTAAAGGGGTCATATTATGAGAGATTTTTAAGATGTAAAAAAAAATCTTTGGTGTCCCCAGAGTGTGTATGTGAAGTTTTAGCTCACATATATTCCACAGATAATTTATTATAACATGTTAAAATCGCAAATTTGTAGGCCTGAGCAAAAGTGTGCCGTTTTTGGGTGTGTCCTTTAAAATGCAAATGAGCCGATGAAATGCAAACACTGACCACAATGATGGTGGTTTGTTGTAATTGAAACTCAATTGTGCTGTCAAGTCCTTCTTTTCTCCCTCTTTCTCTCTGCACTAAATGGAAGTGCTGTGGTTGGATAGTGCAGATAAAGGGGGCGGTATTATTGTAATTCGCCTTGCTACCTACCTCACAAAACAGGCGAAATCTGAACGACCTAATTTTTCACATGCTTGCAGAAAATGGCTTACTCAAATTAAGTTACTGGGTTGATCTTTATCACATTTTCTAGGTTGATAGAAGCACTGGGGACACAATTATAGCACTTAAACAGGAAAAAAGTCTAATTTTCACGCTATGACCCCTTTAACATTTCGTTTATAGCTACATTTAAGCAGAGAAAGTGAATGTTTTTTATGAACATGATGACAGGGCCCCTACACAAAGTTGCTTAGGGCCCCCAGAAGACCAGGATTGGCTCTGTGTGCACCTGCCAGGTCTTAAATGACCTCAGTCAATAACTTAGTGAAACTGTGCATATGGTGTAAAGTACATTAAAGGCCATACTGTATATATGACAGTTGGTACTACAACAAAATAAAAAATAACTCAAGTACAAGATTAATATTAATGAATACATTTAAATTATAAAATAGATTAAAATTTTTAAAACTAAATTACGTTTTCATGCAACAAAAGCAGAATTAAAGCAGCTTTTAAAACATCTTGTTGAATATAAAGTGTTCCACCAACAAGGCAGCAAATGACCTGCCCTTCCTAATGTAACTCGCCCTGTGTGTTGTGTGTGTATGAGATACATTTCAAATCTTCCTCAGCCTTCAAAAAACAAGCATAATGCATAGCAATTCTGCTTCAGCGGTGCGCATCTGCTTTGCTCTATTGTTTATGATGGCAGAACATTGGTTATTAGTTATTGCCGTATGCATCAGCAAACACTATCAACTATTAGGAGTCAGAAATCGTGAGAGAAACCTTTTTTTACAGTCTGTAACATACCTGAAAGCCCGGCCTGATGTACAGCGTTTGTTCATTCATTAAAAGTAATCAATCTGGGTACACTCTAATGAATACAGCTGTGGCCAAGACATTCAGGTGCCCGAAAGTTATTACACGCGTTAAACGCTTTGCGTCTTTGAATCATGCGGACAGCCTTAATAAACATTCCCCGTTGCTCACGGAGGCGATGGATGCGAAGGCGGTGATTTCCCCAAAGTGTAAACAGACGGAGAACACTCGCAGCGACGTTCTTCTGCAACAAGCGCTACTGAATCTATTGAATTCTAAGTGTTGTTAGACACTTTGCTTTGTTCGGATTTCGATTGAAATGCATTGTGATTGGCAAATCTCGTGTTTCCGATAAAGGCGGACCACGCTAACGGGCTCAGCAGCTGGAGAGCTTTACCAAGTTTATTAGTTAGTTTATTAGTTCTGCCTGCCTTGAAATTCCCAGGCATCACTCTCTCAGTCGCCATAGAAATAGTGGAGAATGAGACAGAGTGGATGTGAAGTGTGCATCCTGGCTCTGAGCCAAATCCATGGCCGCTGTCTGCATCCGATATGACAGGGAGACACGAGGCTTTCATCATGTTAGCCCGTCACTAATGTAGAAAGGCATCGGTAGCTTCGCATCATGTTGATCGTGGTGTTGCGAGAGGGGAGTCAAGGTAACAGTTGTTCATGATAAGACATTTGTGAATGTTAAATTCACACCGTTCCGGCATGGTAGCCATAGCATCTGCCTAACAGTAAAGTTTTACGTGGCTGACATCACGTATAGGCCTACAGTATATATTTGTGGATACACAGCTGCTAACTGGACCAAACTTGTTGCTGAACTTCCAAACTTGTCTGGAAATGCAATCGTATAGCTTTATGTAGAATCCGAGTGGCCAAACACGAAACCCTGACCGTCCCCAAAACCAGACTGGTTTGGTACATGCAATATGAATAATGGAAATGCAAATAGGAGGGCCCGCAGGGTGGGTGTGATGTTGAGCGTGGTGCTGACTCAGCTTAAGCAGATGAGCAGCAGTAGCGGTGACTGCCATTAGCATCCATATCTGCCTAAGGAGTGAAGACGTACTGTGCACAGGGGGCTTCCCGCATAGGTGGGAAACGACCTGTCGGCAGCGAGCTGACACTCGCTCTGTCTTCAAGGCCAACACTGGCACCTTTCTCAAATAATGTGCTTTGGAATCAAGCACTGTCTGTCCAAATAAGGGCAAAGTCTGTATAGCACTACACAGGCGTTATACCAGTGATACCGGTGAGTCAATGTACCACTTTTAGTAGGTTCACTGTCTACTTAGTTCATTGACCATCGAAGTTTACAGTCAAGTAGAAAAAATAAGAGGGACTGGTAAAAAACTACAAGTTGTTTGAACTATTATATAGTTTTTGTTTTATTTGTTAAATTATTATACTGTGATACATTTATACTGTGATATGACTTTACACCAGTGGTCTCCAACATGATGCCTCCAACTTTACTCCTCTGGATTAGTAGCGTATTTGTTTTCATGATAGCTTGCATCGACTCTATAATAGTTGCAGCTTTAAGTGCCCTACCAACACTTCTAACAATTAACCTTTCTTCAAACCCTTTCCCCAAAAGTCAGTCGACACATGAACCTCTGCTTTGTTGCTTTGTTGGATGCTTGGATTTGCACTTGGGAATTGTGCATCAGTTTTTTGCCTAGAACAGGTGTTGTTTTATTTATCACCCCAACAGAAATAACCTTTACATCTGGTGTGTGTATGTTTGTCGGCGCCTTTGTGTCATAGTGTGATCTGACAGTAGAGTTTTTAGGTCTAAACCACCCAAAGAAACAACGTCCTCACCTTTCTCCACAAATAGAGCAAAAATCGTCAAAAACAGTCACTGTTTCAAAGTTCACCTCTGAGCGGCGTGCAGACGAGCTTATTATGGCGTTGAGTCAGAAAAAGATGAGAAGAAAAACGACAGCTAGGTGCTTGGGTTGAGAAAAGGATGGAGGTGTAGCGCTGTTGAGTTTGCTGGGTGATTAATGGACTGTGTTGTAACGCTGCGAAAGTGAGATAATAAAGAAAGCAATGCCCTTTGTGTTGCAGTCTCTGTTTCCGGCTTTATCTCCCTTAGATTTAATGATCAAGCACCGGTCTTCCATATAGATGCAGTTAAACCCAATCAGTGCAAACTTAAAGTGGCTTGTTTCTTCTACATCCTACCGTTAACCACAAAGATATGGCTATTTGGCATGCAAATATAAGCAATTGATCAGTGTGTCAGCATGGACGCCCGTTTTATCTTACTTTGAAAAGCATTATGCATTATTATGTTGGAGCCAAACAAAAGAATTAAATTACATATGCATAACAAATTGTATGTGCATCTCATTAAAAAAATTGTTCAACCCAAAATAACATTATTTAGCTGTTTTTTAACCGAAAAATCTGATAAATTGCAAACCAAAGTTTCAAGAGCGCTCCCGCTATAATATTTGATTGACAGGACAGCTGCCTCTGTGGTTGCTTGGCAATATAAAAAGCCGCGCCACACTGTGTTTTTTTTTAGTGACCCAAAAAAAGCAGTCCAGCGCACCTTCCTTTCCAAGCGTTTAAAATGCGTTATGTGTATAACGCTGTTCCCTGAAACTCCTGTGCCAAATGTAATAAATAACTTAAATTGCTGTCACTTACATGCAACTCTTGTGTGACTTCAAAAGATATCAAACAAGTTGTATGGACCATTTTTAGGATGCTTTTAGCATCGTTTTTGAAGCTTTAAAGCTTCAGTTCCTATTCACTGTAATTGCACAGATACCAGCACAGTCTCCATTCTTCTATTCCACAGATAAAAGTAAGTCACAAGGTTTTGAACATCACAAGGATGACCACATTTTCACTTTTTTCATGCCCTTTTATTACAATAAGAAATATTCCTTGCACCTTTTGTTCAGGTGCCCTATTTTCCCAGGAAGCAGCTGTCGGAGGTGCAGCACCAGAGATGCAATTCGGTCCCATGAGCTTGTGTTGAGTGCAGGTTTGCCTACGCACAAAATTCAGGGAAATGTAACGTGTGTTCAGCAAGCTTTCACTCAGCGCTCCCACAAGCCTTGTCAGTTTTGTAGAACTCAGCAAGGCTTCTTTGTATCATTGTATCGGCTCACGTGTCGACTGTAGGCATGCACAATAACGCTTGCCGGCAGGAGACGAAATTTGGGGCCAGAGGCATTTTTCCTTCTTTGTGTTTGCAAGAAAAAAATCTGTATTTATTCAGAGCTCTATAAGGTGGTACATAGCACGGCTAGACCATTTCATTATTCAAGTGTTGTAAAAGCCAAAAGCACAACAGCCCTGTGAAGAAAATCCACATCATTAAAGTTAATGCGGTTAGAAAAGGACTACAAAGGAAAATAACTTCCAATTTTCCCCTTTAAAAGCAAAAGTATGTTAATGAGAACACTTTACCGTTTTCTGAAAAAGCAAATATATTTAAACAAAAAGTAAAGCAGTTTTATTTATTTTTGGCAACACACTAATTTACCAATTTAGTCAAACTGTAAATGCTTTTATTGTACCGCATACAAGTGTGAAAGCTGTTACATTAGTTTAATCTGGAAAATGGCTTGGAAGCATTGATTGTATCAATGTTGCATTTATCTTATAGAAGCTACTACAGTTTGCTTCATTTTACTGATGAACAGAACGGTCACACTAGTCCACCAGGTAGACCTGCAGCAAACCGACACTGATCCACATAAATCAATCAGACCGAAGGGTCAGGGTTTTGCTGTTAATTCTGGACAAGTTAGTCCCCGCTGGTGGATGCAATTATTACATCATGCCAAGATGGCTAAATTCATGTCACGTACTTCTGGAGAGTCAACAGGCAGCCAAGCAACTGCCATGGAGATGAATGAGCAAGGATCCCTTAATGCATGGGCTTGCATTGGCTGAAGGCTCAGCAGCCCATGCCATAACGGCACACAATTTTTTATAAGACAGGTGTTTCTCTATGAATTTTAACCTGTTAGAGTTAGAGATTTAATAATAATAGCACATATTATCATTATATCATTATCAACCTGTTAACCTGAATCGCCGCTTTTGAACACTCCCCAAACATGTCAAAGCCAAACTAAAATAGATACAGTTTATGAAGCCTTTGCACTAAAAGCATATGTTTGGTCTCATTGTCTTTACCTGTACCTCATAATCTTACCTATGTATTTAAACCCCTAAAGCCAGATCTACCCGCAACTAAACCCAATGTCGCCCCACGGCTCGAGCCATATGAGCAGTCTGACCAGGTGCGTGAGCCGGCTACACCGTGTTTCACAGTGGGAGTTCTGGTGGAGTACGAGGGCTGTGAGGAAAGCCCGCCCACACCCCCGGCGCTTAGGATGAGCTACCGTTGAAATCTGGACACATTTTTTACTGTTTTGATGATGTTTTTTACTACATGTATATGCACGGCTGTCCTTCCTCCCTGCTGGTCCCACCCAGCTGTCCTTCATCCTTGCTGGTCTGTCCAGCCTCCCTCTCCCTCCTCCTTTATCATCATCAGCCAGTCCCTCAGCCTTCCAACGACTGCAATCCAATACACCTCAGCATGTTGGCAACGCAGGGGAACTGAGGCATAACCATCTGCCAGCCGTCTTGGTGGAGTTTCCCATGTCCCATCCTCCAAGACCCTGACTCTACCGCAGCCCTCTGACCCATCAGCTATGCTTCGGCTGAAGACTTCTTCATCTCTATGGTGGCCCTTCTTCCCACCAGCTCCGCCATGCTTCCTCATCACTCCGGCTCCGCTTTGGTCGATCATTGACCCACCTTCTCCTCTGGACTCCACTCCTCCGGCTACTCCTCGTCACTCCGTCTCGCCAGCTCCGTTGTGCTTCTCCCTCCAGCTCCGCCTTGAACTTCGGTCGGAACTCTTACTCCACTGCGGTATTCCAGATTCCTGACTTCGCCTTAGTCGCCAGACCCGTCGGCTTCGCCATGGCCATCCGGCATCTCACGGGCTCTATGTCTCCTCTGCTTGCCCAGGTCACCTCCTTCATGACTGTCATTACCATCACATGTTCTTGGGGTGTCGAGTCCCATCCTTCCACAATGGCTCCTCCCTCCGGCAACTCCACCCTGGGGCTTCATCCTGGCTGATCTCTGGCCACCCATCAGGTTCCTCCTGCTCCAAGCTCCTCCCTAGCTCCTCCCTTCATCTTCACCATTGACTTTTTGTTAGTTACCTCCCTCCCACCACTTCAGTATAGTTTCTGTTACAGCGTGGCTCACGCCTTAGAGGAGGGGGGAGTAATGTCACAGTCTTGCCTCATTTTCATTAAAAAGACACCGCGTACCACGTTAAGATTAAATGGAAAATCAATTGTATATAAAACTAAATATGAATTTAAAAAAGTAATAGATTTGTGAGACCAAATACTGCTGGTTTGATCAACCCAAAACAAATAAAATCACATTTTTGACCATCAAACATCAAACCATATACAGATCTCACGAACTGTTATATAAAAGTAATATATAGAGCTATATCACACTCCTACTCGAGTGATATTGCTTAAATAATTCAAAGTACCAGAGTCAATTATTTACCACAAACATTGCTCTGATGGTTATTTTAAGACATTTGATTGGTTAGGTGTTAGTTTTACAGAAAAACAATCAACAACCATGAAACATTTCTCAACCAATCAGAATAAAGCATTCAACAGCCCCATGGTATAAATTGGTGATAATGCATTCTCTTAGAATTTATATTTCACATTTTGACTGCAAATGTCACATCCGTAGCTCTGGAATTGCTCACTTGTAATTATAATTTAGCTCTATTCGCCATGTAAATCAGCAGTAGAACTTTTTGAAAAACCTTCCCATGCTCTCTCTGGAAAAACTGCATTTGTCTGCATTAAATCTGCAAAATACAGCAGAGATCATTTGGCGTATTCGGTGAATGAACATGCATTTATTCACAATAAAACACATCCACTCTGTTATTCCCTGGTCGGTCTCTCATCATTCAACATCAATTTTCACATGCCAAAAATAAACTCTGTTGCCATTTAAAGCGACTTTTAGGTTACAAATTGCTATTCCCCATATAACTAAAAATGAACATACTCGACGCATTTCATTTCTGAATGTGGATTTTTCAGAAATTACAATCATAATGGCGAGTATATGCGCTTGACTGCACCCTATTTGTCTGCATTACCTGGAGGGTCTCGGCGGCTCGGGCGAACTGACTCTAGTGCTTTGTAATGAGGGAGTTTAATTATTGCTCACTCTGTGTGAAGACCCAACAGCACTCGTAGGACCCTCACCTTGTGTCCCCTCCACACTTTCTAATCTACAAACAAGCTTAGCGTCTCCATGGCAACAGCACTTGATCTACTCTGATTTAAATGGCTGGAATTGTTATATTTGAATGGTTGATTTTCCAAGAATCTCGATGTGAAATTAAAGTGAAGTTTGACTCTGAGTGCAAGTAGCAAATGTTTCTCATCACATGGGGCTCAAATATTTTACAGACTGTAATAAAGTCAGGCCTCTATGGGAGAAGGTACTATGGCAGCGGTTTGGGGTAGTGGTTTGCAATAACTGTAAGATGTTTATACTTCAGAAAGTTACAAATACATGGTCAGAAAAAGTTATCAAGAATGGTCCCTAGCTATCACAGAGGTTGCTACTCTTTAAAAAGTGCACCTTAGTGCACCACGCTAGCTACAGTATTGGCAGAGTAGGCAAATGCCTAGGGCCTCAAGCTTGGAAGGGGGGCCTCAATAACTGCTAAGTCCATGTGCGCTGGTCCGACAATCACTACTGACAGCATTAAATAAAGTTTTCAGGTGAGTTCAACTTTATGCGGCACCGCCACTGCAAGAATTAAGTTTGTATTTAAAAAAGTTTGTATTTAAAGTCGAACAGCAAACAAAACTGGCGTTATCTAAAGTAAACTCTCTGTATATCTTGTAAGTCCTCTACACTTTATTTTAGTTTTCAAATCATGAAAGTAGTTTGTCTGTTTAACTTCCAGTGGCAGCTGATTTGTATGGATATTTAAGGTAGTTTATAAAAAGGTATTGCAATAGTCTGATAGATAACTTTATACTGTATATTGGTTAAGTAAGAGGGAAATTCTTCTTTATACCAAGTTAAAATAAAAAAACAATAAAAGTTTTCTAGGAGGTGTTTACCTGTAATTTTTTTACAGTTAGGGTTTTTGCAATGTACTGTTGTCTTTTTTAATTTTACTCTTTGGAGAAAGCAAAACTGTTATCCTGTGTTATCCCAAAAAGGTGGTATTTTTAATAAATGTGACTGCCTTAAAATTTTTAACACATGTGGTTTTGCATAATTTCTAATTACATTTTAGCATAAAGTTAATCAATTTGTTGATAAAACTTAATAAAAAGTAAAAGTAATGGGGAAAAACATGATTATTACGAGTGCATATTAGTACCTAAAATTACCATATCTGTAAACATATTAGGACCTTTTTAAAGGGTACTGCCCCAGTGACCCCATACAGTATGGCAAAAATATATATTTTCAAATATAATTTTAAATATATTTCAAAATATACAAAAAATGACCAAAAAATATTTGTACTCAAATATATTTGGAAATATGTTTACAGAAATGTATTTTTCACCAATATATTTTTTTGGCCATTTTTAAATTTATTTTTAAAATATACCCTGTATATTTTAAATTATTTATATTTACGTCGCATAAGAAGAAAAACTTAATATGTTACAAACCTTTAAATAACTGCAAAAATATACTTCTAATTTAATATTTTATTTATTCTTATACATTTTTACTTTATATATTTTATACAAACTTTTATATTTTGGCCAGGAATAAATATATATTTTTAGCCATATGTGTTGTAAAATTAGAAATCTACTGTATTTGTTGCCCCTGAAATACATTTTAAAATACATGTTAATATATGAAGGTTAAACCTAAATATATTTAAAATGTTAAATATATTTAATTATTCTTGACTTTTTACAAAATGTATTTAGCATATATTTAAAATATATTTTTGGCCAAAGAAATTATATTTTTTTGCTGTATGGGACAGCTTGGGATCATTGTTTGACAGTGCAGTCAAGTTGTAGGTTGATGCAAGTTTGTTTTTATCCAAAGTGACTTAGAGTGCATTCAATCTATACATTTTATCAGCATGTGTGTAGCCTGATATCAAACCCACGACCTTTGCGCTGGTAACCAAGTGAGCTACATGAAGACATGGTTATGTGATATTGCACTTAAAGCACTTTGGTATGGAAAATGAGCATTTTTCTTTCTCATATAGCGATGTCAGAAAGCATTGTTGACCTTTCTGTTATATCCACAGTCTGTGTTTTCTAAAACACACAAGATTAAGAAACAACTACACCAAGGCCAAAAAAAACCATTACATGGGGACACAACACTTTGTCACTGGCTAACTGAGTAATTGGCCAAACTAACTGTCATTCATTAAAGGCAAACCCCACCACGCCTGCACCATACAGTACATGATATAGAACCGACCCCCCATTCATTTATCACCGTTTGGCCATTGGTTAGTTTAAAGGTGCGTGATGGAGTTGTTTTTGCTTCCGAGCGGACACAGCGGGTCAGCCGCTTTGGGAAAAGAGGAATTGTTTCAGGAAACATCTGCCATTAATGATGCTGCGGGCACACCTGCGGTTTTTAAATACGATGGGAAATGCTAATGTTCACTTGCCGTTTGTTATTGCTTCGCCCTGACCGTGGCTGGCCGCGAGGTCATCACGTATCGGTCATTTGTAATGAAGCAAAGCGTCTTCACGAAGACAGTGCTGTAATTAGGTTTATGGGTAAGGCGGACTCATTAACAAGAATTTTGATGATGACAGAACAAACCCCTGTGCTCGGTTCAGTCTGAGAGCATTCATTAGAGTTCAAGCACACAAACTCTCAAAATGTGACCTTCATAAGATGATTACGTTTGTTGAAGAGAGTGTACATGGGGTGCAAGCAGCATATGGGAAAAAATCACAGAGACAAGGGCAGGGTGCTGCTGTGCGCTTGTTCTGGATGGTTACAGGGCTTGGATAGGTACAAGCTGATATTGAGTTGCCAGTTAGTTATGGTATAAATCTGCAACATACACTTGCTCCTGTATAGCTCAGTGATGGACCATTGCGTTAGCAGCACAAAAGATCATGGGTTCAAACCCAGGGAACACACATAGTTACAAAAAAGGTCTGTGTTGTAATTTTAAGAAAGAAAGAGACGGCTTAGGTGACAAAATGCTGGCATAACAACCTTTTCAGGAGCTCAAACCAGTTGGATTGACAATGCTCATTGTCAATTATTAGGCTTCCCATCAAATGCTCAAAAAAAAGTTTTCTCTCATTTAACATCTGAAATATCTTCTGGTTACGATCTCCAGAGATATTTTAAAAAACATAGTTAGCCAAATTGCCAGGTTAATCAAAAAAAAAAAAAAAAAAAAAGTTAAAAAGGAACTAAATTCTCCCATAATAAGATTTGCATATATATCGCCATTCAATGACATGCAGCGTTTCATTACCATGCACATCTTCACTCACGTATTCTCATTCACGCCTTCATGATAAAATTGAGAAAAACGTTGACTATATCTGATTGCTCAGAGCAAATTTTGGACATGGAGAAAATGAGATGCAACTTGACTCAGAGGCTGGAAAGGAGCAGGTGGACTGGGAGGGAGTCCAGAGAGCCATTTTAATGATCAAGAAAACCAAATGAGCATGCTTGTA
Organism: Paramisgurnus dabryanus; assembly: GCF_030506205.2. Lineage (NCBI taxonomy): Eukaryota > Metazoa > Chordata > Actinopteri > Cypriniformes > Cobitidae > Paramisgurnus > Paramisgurnus dabryanus. The sequence continues at coordinate 18,550,540 of NC_133346.1, read as the reverse complement.
ATAGTTTTAGAGAATGGATTTAATCCACCTGGAGGTTTGGCATAATTAAAACCGCTAATGAATGAGCTTTCAGTTCAGGCGATGGCACCCCAAAGTCTAAGACCAGAGAGGAAATTGGGTAATTTGCCGATTTGAAACATTTAAAAAAGACAGGTTGGGACAGAAAACAAAGAGGAGATAATTTAAAGAGGACCTTTTACCAGACTTTTTTAAATTGATGTCCCCAGAGTACAAATGTGATGTTTTAACTCAAAATAACCCATAGATAATTTATTATAGCATGTGTCAATTTGTAGGTGTGAGCAAAAATGTGCCGTTTTTGCGTGTGTCCTTTAAAAATTCATATGAGTTGATATCTGCACTGAGTGGCAGTGCCATTGGTGGATAGTGCAGATTAAGGGGTGGTTTTATCCCCTTCTGACATCACAAGGGGAGCCAAATTTCAATAACCTATTGTTTCACATGCTTGGAAAGAATTACTTATCAAAACCAAGTTACCTTTTCACATGTTCTAGGTTGATAAAAGCACTGGAGACCCAATTATAGCACTTAAACATGGAAAAAGTCAGATTTTCATGATATGTCCCCTTTAAAATGAAAGTCAGAATTCATTGCTTTTGTGGAAGCACACAAGATGATCTCTGGAACATTCTCAAGTCATGCTGGGATAACATGGATCAACATGAGAAGTTCATGCTAGTTCAAGTGCATGCTGTTGTTAGCAAATTAAATTCTGAAAGTCATCTTTCATTTACATTTACTGTATGCATTTGCCAGACTCTTTTATTCAAAGTGAGTTACAATGCAATTAAAAGTATACATTTTATAAGAACATGTTCCTTGGGGAATAAACCCATGACACTTGTGTTGTTAACACAATGCTTTATTTATTGTTGATAATGTAATATATATTATTTAATAATATATATATATATATATATATATATTTTTACTATTGGTCGTAAACCTTTGAAACACATTGAATGCAGAATAGGATAGGATAGAATATAAGACATTAGGGGCCCTATTTTAACGATCTGAAATGCAAGTGCGAAGCGCAACGCCCAAGTGACTTTGTGGGCGGATCTTGGGCGCTGTTGCTATTTTCCCGGCGGGAGAAATAACTCTTGCGCCAGGCGCAAATCAATAAGGGGTTGTTCTGAAGTAGGTTCATTATTCATAGGTGTGGTTTGGGCGTAACGTCAAATAAACCAATCAGAAAGCTTTCCAACATTCCCTTTAAACGCAAGGGCGCAAGTTCCATGGCGGGTTGCTATTATTATGACGGATTTACCAGGCGCACGCCAGGAGCGGTTCACAGCCGAGGAGACCGACGTGCTTGTAAGAGCAGTCAAAGACAGAGAAGTTGTTTTGTATGGGGATAGGAGAAACCCGCCCAAATCAGCGTAGGTTAAATAGGCGTGAGAGGAAATAGCCACAATTGTCTCACCAGCTGGCATCCCCATCATTGCGCCAAGCGCTACAATGATGTCAGGAGACGGGAGAATCCCAAGCTTGCCAGCATAAATCGGGCACGCCGTGTAACGGGAGGTGGATCTGCCTCTACAGAGGACCTGACGCCAGCAGAGGACATCGCTGCGTCCACCCTCACCGCTGAAAGGGTTTGGGGGCTTTGAAATCGGACCCAAGAAACGCAAGCAAGGTCCAACCCCAAAGTACACTTACAAATCAAGTTCATATACATTATGGTTTCTTATGAAAACATTTTAAATATTACTTACATAAAATAAACGTAATACAGCCACGCAACAAACTTATGAAAATATTTTTATCGTTATTTGCATGAGAATTTTTTACAGCAGCCACACAATAAATAAAAACTATCACTGCTCACCACTATGATTCCCCTTATCTCATGTGTTAATATTTTTTATTGTAACAATTTATGATTTGCAAAAATAACTGTTGCATCTGTGTAGATTAGTGTATGCGCGTTGTGCACGCTATCCATTATGGTCAAGTATGCGCCCTTAAAATAGCATAATGAACAACGCGCAACGCGCCACTGACTTTAGACTAGTTTTTTGAAACTGCAAAATAGCATCAGGGATGGTTTGCGCCGCAACACGCCTCCTTTTTTGCGCTGAACCGCCCAGGGAGTGCAAGTTCATTCCCTAGTTTGCCGACGTGCGTCTGTGGAGGGAAAAACCCGCTGTGCGCCGGTGCAAAATACGAATGATACATGCGTCACTGACAAAGTCAATTGCGCTGGGTGCAAGATAGGGCCCTAAATATATTTTAGGATAGGGTAGGATATGATCAACCTAATCTCATGAGAAATTTGTGTTATAGTCACGAAATATTTGATTAATGTATTTGTGTTATTGAAACGATTTTCCACAGTTTTACGTGTCACTCATCACAAATTTCTATAAACAATTTTTTGTCTCTGTGGCACGACTTTCTTTATTATGTCTTTTTTTTTTTTTTCTCATTGTTTTTTCTTATTTTTTGACCATTGTCGCTTAAGATTGGGGTTAGAATAATTTTCTCCGACATCCTAACCCAAATCCCAACTTCAGGCAAGAATTATTTTAAAATAAGAAAAAACTATGAGAAAAAAAATATATAAAATGACACGATAAAGAAAGTTGTGTTACAGATTCATGTTGGGTGACATGAAAAAGACATAAACAGCGGGAAATCCTGTCATTAACACAAATAAATTAATCACAAATTTTGACTTGCAGTGAGATAGGGTAGATATGATATGATAAGATACAGGAAAAGATATATGATATAGAATATATTCTATATAAAATAGAATAGAACGATAGGATATAGGATAGGATATAGGAGAAGACAAGATAGGATATAGGTCATACTGAAGAACAGGACAGAATAGGGTAGATCAGGTCAGAAAAGGACAGGACATGATAGGCTATAGGAAAGAATATATGATAGGATATAGGATAGAATAAGAAGGGATATAGGATGTAGGATATAGGAAATAAAATAGGATCGAACATACTGGATATGATAAGATTTTTACAAATTATAACCCTGTTCTGCATATTTATAAAGACAGAGTTTTGAGTGGTTATAGCAGCAACTAAAAGAGAGAAAAGGTGCAGGCAGGTTATGAATAATAAAGAATTTGGTATTTAAATGAAATCATTTTCAATGCTAATTTTTTGCTCTTTTTGGCATTCATTAGCGCTCCACAGATTACTGCAATCATTACAGTGGATTCTGCACAGACGTATATGTCACCACACTGAGCAACACAAAGCTGACTATAGATCTTGATTATGCAGAAATGGCGTGACTGTCGAAGGCAGACTTTGAGAGCGGATGACAGGGTGAAACTGAAGTGTCCTTTCGCAATTAGTAGTGACTGACACCAATTTTAAGAAAGAAGGAGACAAAATGCTGCCATTACATCCTTTTCAAGAGCTTAAACCAGTTGGATTGACAATGCTCATTGTCAATTATTAGGCTTCTCGGCGAAGATGGTTGAAATAAGTCACTTAGGCTCGCAAGTCTGCCTATTTAAACATTAAATTGCCGGTATGTTTTGTGGAGGATTTGTGACAATAAACTGATCCCTCAGTTTAACCCAATAATGGTTGCATGCTTCTGGGTGGCCTTTTTGAAAAACCTTTTAGAAAATAAAGACAGAAATGGGTTTCTAACCTATTTTTCAAAGACATTTTCAGCTGAAAAGGACCTGTCCCTAGAGACAGGATTTTCTTTTGAAAGAATTAACCTGGAAGGTCATGCTCTCCTTATTATTTTCAGAAACGGAGACCTTCTTAAATGATTTCAGCGGAATTTGCTCTATATTTCAGTGTTTATTTAATGATCTACACAGAGCGTATTCTACATACTATATATGCTTTATATCGGAAAATCAAACAAAGGTCTTTTGCCCCGAGCATGCTGTTTTCACAGAGCTGATACATCTTTTTTGATTAATGTGTAGGACATGCTTGGAATACATGATGGTATAAAATGGCAGCTCAAAATGGAAAAAATAAGACCCTAATATATGCATACTGTATTGGCCTATACTCTCCTTATAGGCCAACTTGAGGCATGTTTGTAATGTCAAGAAATAAATATTTATAAACTACACATTTCACACATTTTAGCAATGGAAGATATATTTTTGTCGGAAGTATATACCTCATAACATTCAAATTAAAAACTTAATTCATTTTTTGAACATAAACAATTCTCATCGCTAGGCTCCAAAAGATGCATTATGCTACATACAATGCATTTTTTCGCGGCAAACGCGTCGGCCATATTGCGTAATTCGTATTGCCCCGCACCAGAACGCGTCTGATCGCATCTTTGAATTGACTTTGTATGTAATCTACTCGCGCAAATCATTGAACTCGCAGTTGGTGTGTGCATGCCCCATTAGAGCTTTATTTAGTCCAAATGTTTACGCATTTGAAGAACTCTTGATGATTTCTCAACATTTCTTTAGACAATATTAGCATACAGTATGTATGAATGTTTACCTTTTTGGATGTTGTTTGTCATACAAAAAGCAGGGGTCGAACTCTGAAGAAGAAGAGAGCCATATACTACAAGAAGCAGGGTCGGACCGTCCAATGGCCATAATGGGCACACCAGGGGCCCACACGCACATGACTCATATTGTTATATGTTTCCTGGGGTTTGGATGAGGTAAATGCACACTATCAGATTTTACTTTTTGTAACAATTTCAGTTGCTGTATTTTTGCAGCGTTTTCCCTGTGAAATTAACAAAAAAGCAGCAACGCTCCTGTTTTTAGTTTAGTGTAAATATGTGTGCTTTTATCACAAAAAGAATTAAAAAGATTTACTTCCTGTGCAAAATAAACAAACACCTTATTATTGAAATTGTCCACCCATAGATCTGCCTCATTTTATGAGCATTTATGACCAGCAACAGATACAATGCTTGGTCTTTCACAATCTAAAAGAAGTATTGTAAGTATAATTTTCTTTACTTACAATGTTTTTTGGACAAATAAAGTGATATCATTGTTGTCATACAGTAAAAATGAGCTGTAATATTGATGGGAATAACATACCCCATGAATTGGGTTTAGGATAGGATATAGGAGAACAATTTGAATAAGAGAAACGTTAAAGATTTTAGTTTTAGGTGATCCAAGCACAAGTTTAGACATAATTGAGATAATTTCTGAAACCCTACAGAAGACCCACAAGGTTTCTTGAGTTTAAGGAAACCAGATAAAGTCTTCATCTTTGCTTTCTTGAAGAATGACTTAAGATGTTAAAAAGATCTCGTGGGCAGACTCCTCCTGTGTGTCTTACTACAATGAAAGGCTAGACAGAAAATCAAGATCAAAGTGAATATGCAACAAATCAAACATGCAGACAGAAGTGCAAATGGAGGCTAAATTGAAATGTTAATATTTTATTGCGATGTGCATGAAGGCTTTTGTATGGTGATTTTGAGTGGTGCAGTGAAAGACAGGATGAAAGGGAAAGTATGATTTCTTTTTGTTTATTTTAAAAAGTAATATTTCAAACATTGAAGTACAGTCATTTTAAAGGTGCCAAAGAATACATTGATAGAATATGTTAAATTGTTCTCTGATATCTACATAGAAGGTTAAAAATAATTCAGAGATGGTTTTACATGTCCATTTACAACTCTAGGATCTGTCTTTAGAATTATGGTCTATTATTACCTTATTTGAAAGTGTCATGAATAATAATGTTGAGCTCCTCTCTGATTGACTGTTTCACAGAGCAGCTCCTTCAGACGAAGATACAGAATTCGAAGAATAATCAATACTTTGGAGATTGTTAATGGACGTTTTATGAGTGGTAAGTTTGTGTTTTTTTTCAGTATGAACCTAAAAAAATGTAAATGTAACATAGGGTGACCATACGTGCCATTCTTCCCGGACGCGTCCTGGCCAGGATGTTGGTGTGTCTTCCGGAAATCATATTTGTTGACTGCATGCCATTCAGTTAAAAACATAAGACATACAATTGTAGTTTGTAGTTTCATTCTTACCTTAAAGTGTAACGGTTGCTTTTCTGTAATAATAATAATAATCCTCTATGAAGTATGCGGTCGACAAATACGACTTCCGGAAGATGCACCCGAAATCCTGGCCAGGACGCGTCTGGGAAGAATGGCACGTGTGTAACATCACTTTGTAACATCAATAGTAAAACTTTAGCCAAAAAGTGCTAGCATATAGCATTAACTAGCATATAGCGCTAAATCAGCAGTCACTTCTTTGTTTTAGCATTGTACTTTAATGTTGGGGGTGTACATCATGACTATAACGTCACAGTCGGTGTTATGTTGAGATTGGCCTATTTTCCAGTGGGATTTTGCATTCCTGAGGTTTAGATAAGAAGGAGGAAACAGTCGATTTTGAGGCCCACGATATGTCATTACCATGTACAGAACTGTTATTATTCATCTATGCCAGTAATACTCAAAGTGTGGTCCGCCAAACCCCCCCAGTGGTCCGCCAAAAGATGACCTAAACTAGGCAAGTGTTCATACAATCGTCACTTATTTAAAGGACAAGTTCGGTATTTTACACTTAAAGCCCTGTTTTCAGATTGTTTATGATGAAATAGAACGGTTTTGACTGAAATTTCGACATATGCGGCTGCCCCGAGAATTTTGGGGGGTTTGTGTTTCACCTCCCACCTTTACAATGGGTTTAATGGTGCACTGGAACAATCCTTCGTAAAATGCATTAAACTTTCGTTTACAAAGACGTGAAACTCACCGAGTGGTCAGGGGTGTTCACTGGTATGCTCACACAAAAATCGCTGCAAAATACACATTCGAACAGGTTTTATCGTAGTTTTTGCCAACTCCATTGACTAGTATTAGATGTGCTGTGAGGTACGGTATTACTTCGCGCCGGGAACTTTGTTTCTATTCTTGCAATTGGCAATGGCGGATTAGCGCCACCACCTGGGCTGGAGTGTCTATTATTCAAGCTCTAAGCGGAAGAATGTACGGGTGTGAGTCGTTTGGAAAAATAGGTCCACAAGTTAACAACGAATGGTAACACTTTATTTCGATAGTCCACTTTAGACATTTTACTAACTATAAGTAACTTTGCAACTACTTATCAACTACCAATCTTTAGAGAAGTAGTAGACTGTCTGCTTAATATCTACTAACACTTTATTGTGATGATATGTCAACAGACATTCAACTGTCTATAGGTATCTTTGCATGTGCATGTCAACTTATTCCACTAACCCAAACCTCTTCCCTAACCCCAACTCTTACAGTCTACTAATACACTAATGACAGTTAGTTGACGTATAGTTGCAAAATATTGAAAGTTAGTTGCCATGTAGTTGCAAAGTTATTTATAGTTAGTAGAATGTCTAAAGTGGACTATCAAAATAAAGTGTAACCAAAAAATTTACATCCAGCCTCAAAAAAATAAATCTAAACGGCTGCAAGATGATAAACAAAGGCCTTCTGAGGGTAATACGTGCGGTGTTATTGAAGAAATATCCATATTTTAAACTTTATACACAAAAATAACTAGTTTCCTGTAACAGCGCCATCTTAGACTTAACCTGATTTAATCTGTACCCTGTGGGGCGGTTTCCCATACATGTATTAGACTAGTCCTAGACTAAAATAAATGGAAGAGCTGTCCAAACTGAAAACTAAAATAGTTTTACTAAAATATCTTAAAATACATCAGTGCCCTTTGTTTTTCCTCAGAATGCACCCAAGTAATGTTTTTAGTAATGCATGTTTGTTAAAACTAGTTATATTTAAGCCTTGTCCTGGCTTAAAGGGGACAGAGAATGAAAAAAAAAACATTTTTACCTTGTCTTTGTTGAATAATGTTAGTCTACCTGCATTCACAAACATACAAAAAGTGCTAGATATGCTAAACATCTCAGTCTCATAGAAATTCCTCTTTTAGAAATGTCAGCCAGAAAACGGCCCAATCTGAAAAACTGATGCTTATGACATCACAGGCATCTCACTGCCCCTCCACTTTAAAATAATTTGCTACATTTTTTGAGTGGCAGCAAAGTCGGCCAATCAGTAATGAGATTGCAAGTTAAGCCAGTAGGGGGAGCCAAATAGGTGCAAAACCACTTGTTTAAAATCCCCCACCCTAATAGAGCTATCTGAGAGAGGTTTTTAGGAAGCTTCTAAGGCATTACAGATCCAAACAAAAAATTTTTGTCTACATGTCACATCACAGAAGGATAAATACCCCGTTCAATCATTCTATGTCATCTTTAAGATAATCCCTGTCCGGGAAACCGCCCCTGTACGGGAAACTGCCCCCTTAACTACTAAAACCCAGTCCTGGCTTTAACTAAGCCTTGTCTGAAACCAAGCCATTGTGTACTGATCTTACTTAATCTCTATTTTTTTTTTTACAAATTATTTAGGACATATAGATATTTTCTGATAGATAAAGGATAAGTGCATGTCAAAACACAGGTGAAATAAAAAAGTACGGTACGTGTTTTTTATGTGCAGTCACGAGAGTGTCTGTTTCTGTCTCCGACTGACGCGCCAAGCCCTCCGAAATGAAACTCGTCGCGCCCGGCCCAGATCAATAAAAAAAGCAGTGACTTCAACCTTGAGAATGATTGCTGTGGAAAATGACAAGATTGCCCCTGCTGACGGAGAGCCTCATCCAGGCCTTATAGAGCAGATGAAAGTGGAGATGTACAAGAGTACGGGATGATGCGGACCCAACCTGGAGTCACCTTTGATCTGCCATGACAAATCAAGTGCTGCGGCAAACCTTCGGTGTTCTCCACTGCATTAATCCATTTAGATCTATTTGCAGTGCTCACATAATGCCAGACTGCAATTATTAGACGTGATGGCCTCAGTTAAAAGTAAATGGAAAGCCGGGGGGTTGGGGAGCGTGAATTGGTTAACACACTGTTTTATTTACTGTATATCATTAAATGTTAATTTATGCAGATCAGCCTTTGGGTCGTTTCTGCTGAATTTTGTTATATGGATGAAATTACTATGACGTCTAAGTAGAGTGATAGACCAGTACTAGACTCTTTCTGTTGCTCAAATAGTTCTTTGTTGTGGAAATGGTCAAAATATGTATGCTGTCATGTCATGTATGTTTCCTTTAAAAAGGTCCTAATATGTACCATTAGGTACAGATATGTATACATTTGCTACCTTAGACTAGAGGTTCTAATATGCACTCTTTGGTCCCAATATGTAGCCTACCTCTGAGGTACTTATATTTAACTATTTAAGTACAAATGTTTACTTTTTGAAAGGGTACAGTCCCAGTGACATATTTTGACAATTTCTCTGACAGTGTAGGAATACCAAATAACAGTTCAATTTCAATTCAAATCGTTGGACGTGTAACAGGTTGTTTAATACAAGCCCTTTATAAGCCTTTTAGATATGACATTTAAAAGGGAAATATATGTAAGCATAAAAACTTTATATCAGATGAGCGACACTCATGTTCCTTTTTATTTTGCAGGGTACCGAAAGTGTTGTGGTCAAGCTCTTGTTTGTAAACCATAATTTCATCTACAGAGCAAAATAGAAAGAAGAGGAATTGTCATGGCAAAGAGGGGGAAATTTGAAACTTAAAGGTGCCATAGAACAGTGGTTCACACCCGTATTTACTTCAAGGTCTCTAGTTGCCAACAACAATATTTAACCCTCTGGGGTCCAACCATTTTGGGACACTCTCAGAGGTTCTGACATGCTCTTACATTTGGTCTTTTTTCAGTTGCTTTAAAACATAATAATGGCAAGTGTCTCATACCACTGTGTTCAGCACAAACTGGGCTAAAATATTATATGAGCTACATGTATGTACATGTTTGTATTTTTTAAAGAAAAAGGTTTATGCGTGGTTTTTAAAAAAGTAAAATTTTTAAGTCACTGATATAAGTTCACAAAACCCATACTAAACATGGTTTAACAAGACTTTCCTAAACATAATCTAGTAGTCTAGAGTTTTTTCTTTAAAATGATGTGAAAATCATCCTGCCTACTCATTCACATAAACCAATATATTATTTTAGAAATTGTAAGACACTTTTTGTTTAGAGTGGCCGTATGCGAGAAGGATTGATTGACAGCTAGCAAACAAAGGCTCGCATAATGAGCTGCATAATAATGAGGCAGGAGGGAACTACAGTAAAGAATGTGAGGACAAATGGACATGTTTGTTTGAGGTTTATTAAGAAGTTAACAATATAATCAAAATAGAAATGAAGGTCAGTAGGACATTTTCAATTTATTTGGAAACAAACCCTATTAAAACACTGAACTTGTATAAGAAACTGATAAACAACAGAGCTGTAAACTTCATGTGGCTCATGTTACCATATAACTTTATGTCCAAAGAGTGTGAATATGTTTTTCCACTTCATAGTTTTGTACTGATGAGAGGGATGCAGACCTCTAAGAGAGTTATGAACAGCTGTCATCACAAATTGTCCACAGAAATACCCTTACATACATAACTGATGGGTAAATGATAGCACTACATTCAGATAAACTATTATAAACTAAATTAGTATCTCAAATAAACATCTGCAATGATTAGTTATATAAAAAGCTGTTTTCAGATGACTGTTTTCAGATGCCCATCCCCTTATCGTCTAGCTTCTGTTTTAAACGCGTTTCTGTAAGCGAGTATGAACTTCAAAAACACATCGCAAATGGATGTGCGCGAGCTCGCGTCTCCGTGTAAACAACGCGGAGCTCATAATAAAACAGTGTCGCGTGTAAAGCGCAATGTATGGAATGCGTTGCATGTAAACAATATCATATTACAGCAGATCCCCCAGTGCAGTATTACTCAAAGTTGCCATGAAGGATACGAAAGTGAATAACTGCGTCTAACACTGTACACAGCATGTAACAATGAAATCCGCCATTACGTGATCACGCGCGTAACTTACTCGTTTGTAAACAAGCATGTAAACATGGAATCATATTACAGCACACACTTAAAAGATACAGCAGTGCAGCTGCATTACTCAAAGTTGCCATGAAGGATACGAAAGTGAATAACTCTGTCTAACACTGTAACTTACAGCATGTATCAATGAAATCCGCCATTACGTGAAATCACGCGCCCTCGTTTGTAAACAATGCGAACGTTTTTAAATCCGAAGCGTGCAGTCTGCTAATGTTGCTTATGTAGGCTGAACTGCACAAGCCATAACATATTACATGATAGCAAATATAAATGAAGACAAATGACTTACAGTTTCTTCAGGAATAAGTTATATCCTTCTCCAATGCGTCTTCCATCGTTCTTCTTCTTAGGTAAAGTTAAAGATAAACGCTTCTCTTCCTCAATGTCCAAACATAAATGAAGATATTCCTCACGTGTGTGTATAAAGTTTATAATCCAAACATGCGGTAAAGTCTTTAAATCTGATAAAACTTCACGCTTTGTTTATTATTGTTGGAACTGCTGTCTCTTCATTACCATGTCAACAGCCTGTGGGCGTGACCGCATTAGAGATAATGAGCTCAGCCAGGAAAAACTGTACTCTCTTTACTTCAATGCAGATTATATAAACAGGAAATATTTGTTTTTGATTATAATTAGCTTGTTTAAAAGTAGACATTTCAGGCTTTCTTTGGATATGTGTATTATGTTTGTGTGACGAGTATTCGCAGAGTTTCAACTGATTTTTGTCACGTGTTTTAAGAGACAGCTGGCGGAGACAGAAATGTCTGAATGCGCACCCTGTTTATTTTCTTTATTTGACAAAAACACAAAGATCTCTTGTTATTGTGAATGTGAACTAATTAAAGAGGACCCTTCAGAGTTTCAAATGATGTCAAACACGTAAGTGTTTGATTATTAATGATGGAGTATTTTAAGTTGATTCTGCTATGATAAGGAGAAAACACGTCAAAACGCGTCCCCGCGTTTTTGGACCCCTGGGGGTTAAAGGCCCCCACAAAAAAAAAAAATAGGAATTAAGCTTGGAATGGCTATAGATGTATATTCGCTACTTAAATGATAGTATGACCAAAAAAATGTAAGAAACATCTCAATTTTGCTTGTTTTAGCTTATTTTAATTCTTGTCCAATGTCCAATTTTTTATAATTTTAAGTCATCTTGAGGCCCCCTTGGAAATCTGCTGAGGCCCCCCTGTGGGCCCCGACCCCCTGGTTGGGAAACACTGCCATAGAAAGTAAAACTCTATTTACCTAGGCATAGATCAGTGTTTCTCAAACTTTTTCAGCCGAAGGACCACGTTATCTTCCAATTTTTTTCTGAGGACCACGTAACAGAATCCCACTCTAACACTCCCCCAAAAAACAACAAAATAGCAAGGATAAGCTAAGTTTAAGTTTAATATGTAACTGTTTCAAGTCAAAACTATTTTTTTAAAAACAAATGCAATGCTACGTTCAGAAATTATTATATGAATTTTATTTCATCTGAAAAAGTAAATGTGAACTGCACGTGTGGAAATAAAATGCAATTAATACTGTAACAGCCTAGGTCCCACTTAATGTAATTCCAAAGAGCCATTAGTTTAAAACTGAGGTGGTTGGTATATGAAGTCTATGGTTGTAACTATGGTAACAATAAAATACTGAACAATTTTTTCCCCTTAATGTCCAAAATCACTGAAATTACAGGGATTTTACACATGAACAAAAACTATTACATTTCAAAACTTATAGATCCGTGGATTTTAGCTGCTCTCAGTTGACGCTTGATCTTTTATTTTGACTCCTCTGTGGTTTAGCCACCAATGTATTTTTACGTTATTAAAACAGAAAGGCAAGAACTGATATCACAGTTTCGCAAGTGCATTAAAAATCTAGGTAACACTTTATTTCGATAGTCCACTTTAGACATTTTACTAACTATAAGTAACTTTGCAACTACTTATCAACTACCAGTCTTTAGAGAATTAGTAGAATGTCTGCTTAATATCTACTAACACTTTATTGTGATGATATCTCAACAGACATTCAACTGTCTATAAGTATCTTTGCACCTGCATGTCAACTTATTCCACTAACCCAAACCTCTTCCCTAACCCCAACCCTTACAGTCTACTAATACACTAATGACAGTTAGTTGACGTATAGTTGCAAAATATTGAAAGTAAGTTGACATGTAGTTGCAAAGTTATTTATAGTTAGTAGATTGTCTAAAGTGGACTATCAAAATAAAGTGTAACCAATTTTTTGGGCTTGAATGAGTGGACCCCATAACTTAACATTTGATTAACTGAAACATCTAAGACATTTTCTAAAATAACTAAAAATGTGTTTGTCTAAAAACACATTTTTAGTTATGAACATATGCATCTCGGACAGCTTGGGGGTGAGTAAATCACAGGTTTAATATCATATCATTTTTGCCCTAACTTTCCCTTTAAGTTGCTAGGCGTGATGCATGTTGCCAGGTTGTTATTGGGTGGTGTTGCTAGGTGTTCCTCCAAACCCAAGTGATATTCTGGTCCAAAACACTTTAATTCAGACTTCAGTTGTGGTTTACTCTTGATTTGAAACAACATTCACAGAGTCATTAATTCTGTGCGAAGCTTAGCCCACTCCTTGTTGCAATAAATCAGGCTCACTCAGTCACTAATGAGGCTTCCTGACATCAAAGTTACCCTATCAACCTCATTAACCTGTCTAGGGAAGAAGGACACTGAACTGTGGTCCCTTAATCTCTTGGGCCCACCTGCCTTCCTTCTGACAGCTGTGTATTAGTACTGTAGAAAAACGGACATGCTTTGATATTCTGAAGTAGTTTTTAACATGTTGTTAGGTCTGTGGGGTGTTATTGAGATGCTGGGAGTCCACTTTTTTATTTGTCACACACACACACACCTGAAGTGAAATGCAATCTGGCAAACAAATTTTGATATTAACAACATAGCAACCATCCAAAACACCGTAGCAACCACAAAGCAACATGCTGAAGACCACCCTGATATCTTTCCGATTTCAGATATCTTGTGTTACTGTTGTGTTAAAGGGATAGTTCACCCAAAAATGAACATTTTGTCATCATTTCCTCACTTTCATGTTTTTACAAACCTGCATTAATTTCTTTGTTCTGATGAACACAAAGAAAGATATTTTAGTTACAACAGGCTAGATATCTTCAGCATGTTGCTTTGGGGTTGTAGGTGGTTGCTAAGGTTTATGTGTGGTTGCTAGGTTGTTAATATTAAAATTTGTAGTTCTTCAGCTCTGTTCATTTGCTTTAAAAGCACATTTAAATACTATAATCAGCTGTCCTTTTTTATCTGATCTTATCTCAAAAGCAGATTTTTATCCACATAGCTTCTGAATTTCCACAGAAGCAACGTCTATGCAAGACATTCAGCATGCACCTGTACAGAAAGGGAAGCTTGACAGTGATGAATGGGTGAGAAAATTATAATGTCTATCTCTATACATTAACAACATTAAAGAAAGCATAACATTAAAGTTTGTGTATTTTTGAAGATTTATGTAGAGACATAGCGAATGGCAAATAAAGAATGTCACAACATGACAAATATTTATTACTTGTCCACAAATCGCATTTCACGAGAGCACATATAACTTGGATAGGTGAAAATATTTTTATTTTAAATACATACATTTTGCACTTTCCTTATATGTTTCAGTAACTTATTTTATCTACAAACGCACACACACACACACACACACACACACATACAGGTGTGATGGCAGCAGTTTAACACAGTGAGGTTTTTCTGCTGGGGTTTAAAAATGTGATTAGCCTTATCTCATTCAAGCCAAACTTGTATCGTTGACACTGCCAGTGATAAATATTTTATTTTACATTTCTCTTATGTGTCACATCTGTGGTTCACAGCTTTTTAATGCATATTTAGACAGACAAGTGCTTTCAAAATAATCACATGCATCTCTTACGTCACAAGATCTTCATGCCGCAGTCATACTCCTGTCATCCATTCGCACACGTAGAGACTGGACCAGCATCCACTTACACAGAAACAGCTGTTTGACTGACATCTAACATAACCAATCACAGTTCCCTTTTGAGGGAACTTCACGCTGCTTCAGAGAGCTGACGCTATGGGGAACGCCTAGAGCTTGACGGCGTCCGAGTATGTATATATTAAAATTTGACCACTGGTTGGGCGTGACGTCATTGGTGGAAGCCAAAGAGCATAAATAAGGTGGAAAGGATCTGGAAATGCCGAAGTGAGTATACAGGACACTGCAAGGGAAGTATTGCAAGGGAGACACAGCGTCTCATTCCCTTCTCATACGTAACCCGAGGGCCAGGGTTATGAGATATACAGTACTGTGCAAAAATCTTAAACCACCACCAGCTTGTTTTTTTTATTTGCTTTAATTCCAATCCATATATGAATGTTCAGATCTCTTTATTAAAGTAATAGTTCACAGATGAATGAAATTTACTCACCTTAATGCCATCCTAGATGTTCGGATTATGACTTTATTTCTTCAGCCGAACACATTTAGAGTTATATTAAATAGCTCCTCTTGTGATGCCATTAAATAGTAAAAAAAAAATTTAAGCCCATCCATCATCAAAAAACGAATTCATGCAGCTCCAGTGGGCTAATATGAGTCTTCAGATCAAACCGAAATGTTTGTGAGAGAAAACTATTTACATCGAATTTGAATGTAGACACAACTAGATAAAAAATGTCGGCTCCATGTCAGTTAGTAAAATGATCATTGGTTCTCGCAAGTCTTGTGACTTGTCATCATTTGCATTGTGACAAATATGGGATTTTAAGCTTATCGTTGTAGTTACATCTCTGCTGTGACATCGAAACGAACAACACATGGTGAATGTGAATGGTGTTCTTGATTTTTGGCATGTGGCTTTTTGGGAACTCGTTCAACAAAGCACAGATGATGACATCACTTTGTTTACTCGACAGCACACAAAGGGAAGCTAATTTTGCTCTTAACAATGATGGTATGGCTCGATGGGAACCTCAACTGAGGTGGCACTAAAAAAGTATTAGGTACTGTAGTGTAAACCTCCGAAAAGTAAGCGGTACTGAGCAGTACCATGCCGTGGAAAAGTGCCATCGACTTTCTTTATGAATATAGCAGTGTGAGGCATCTCATTTTAGTGCTTCTGTAACTGAGTCTTATATTGAACTGCAGAAGTCACAGATTTAGTCCAGCTGTGAGAGAAATAACAAAATGATTTTAAGCCAAAGTAACAAGTTGAGCTTGATTGTCATTCACTGTAGGGTAACTCCATCTTTTATTTGCCTGTTTTAATGTCTTTTAGTTCCATTTGAAGGGTGAATTGTAAAGGGTATGGAGAAGAGAGATACATGTGTGTTAGCTAGATACAAGTATTGATTGCAGACAGCAATGGTTGTGGTGACTGAGGATGAACACAGCGGCTTAAAAGAGAAATATCTCTCAGGTTAAGAGAGTTACACCGTCTCTATTTCTATTGCACACTAAGTTTATCCTTCAGAGCTCTGTTGCAGCAACTAAAGCATGTTTTCCACAAATAAACTACATGCTGGCATTCCCTTTCTGTTTTAAAAAGCATTTGATTCAATTTCAGTAAGAAAATTAATAGAAAATAAAGCAGCTTTTGTAATATGGAGTCTGACCTGCCGAGGTTTATGATCAGCGTTTTCTGAAGGATAAGGGTTTTTATCTCCTTTAATTCATTAAACATGTCGTGCCTGCTTTTTATTCTTTTCGTGGAAAGTGTCAAACACAATAGAGTAAAGTGAAGAAAAGCTAAATGCAGCAAGACAGAAAGGATTCAGAGCAGGTTCACCAAACGCACATCAGATAATGCATGAGAAAATCAATTGATCCATGTGAAAATGGGCCAGAGGGTGAAAGTCTTTTAAGATCAAGAAAGCTTTTAGATGAGACAACAAGAGCTCAGATGTTTCCACTCTTTTTTTTCTCGCCTGTAACTTGCAGAGAAGCCTATTTAAATGATAAGTTGCGGTGTATGAGCAAAGCATTAAATAACTTCTGGACCGTTGATTTGCTGTAACTTTCGGACTGTAACTTTGAGCAACAGAGGCATTAAAATAATGCTGTGCAATTTCTAGCCAAGCCAGATTCTACGTTTATCACCTGGGACGTTACCCAAATGAGCCACCTGGTGAGTGTTTATCAATGGTACATTGTGTATACGTTATGAATGAAAAATTAGCAACCAGCAGTTTCTCTCTCATCTGGATATTTTAAACAAAAGTGAAATCTCTGTCTGCCAACAAATTTGTCTATCTACACTGTAAAATCTATCTGTAGACTGTCTGTCTATCTATCTATCTATCTATCTATCTATCTATCTATCTATCTATCTATCTATCTATCTATCTATCTATCTATCTATCTATCTATCTATCTATCTATCTATCTATCTATCTATCTATCTATATTTACAAATTTGTCTACCTATCAACACATATGTCTGTCTGTCTCTGTCTGTCTTTCTGTCTGTCTATCTATATAAACAAATTTGTCTATCAATCAACTAGTCTGTCTGTCTGTCTGTCTGTCTGTCTGTCTGTCTGTCTGTCTGTCTCTGTCTTTCTTTCTTTCTGTCTGTCTGTCTGTCTGTCTGTCTGTCTGTCTGTCTGTCTGTCTGTCTATATTAACAAATGTGTCTGTCTATCAACAAGTCTGTCTCTCTCTGTCTGTCTGTCTGTCTGTCTGTCTGTCTGTCTGTCTGTCTATCTATCTATCTTTATTAACAAATTTGTCTATCTTTCAACAAATATGTCTGTCTGTCTGTCTGTCAATCAATATTAACAAGTTTGACAAACGTATTGGGACATCCCTTCTAATAAGCACGTTTATGTATTACATAATTTCACCAAAACAAATATTAATGCTATACCATACATATACATTTTAAATAATTTTGTTTCCATCTTTGTTGCAAGTTTTGAAAGTGCCTTTTCTGTTTTAAAATGATTGTATCTCTGTGTATAAGTAATTGATTGGTTCGGGTGATGAGTGTTTGTCTCAAACCCTTCAAGTCTAAGGTGTTCAGGTCAGGGCTTTTTGCATATCAGTCCAATTCTATTACACTAAACTGAATCAATCATTATATTTTAACCTTGCTTTGTGCAGATAGGGGCATTGTCATGTTGGAATAGAAAAGGGCCTTGCCCAAACTGTTGCTTAAAGTTTGCATACTTTTTTCAATATAGTGTTACAAATGTGTTACTTTAAAAGTGGTATATTCCTGTAAATTTCATAAGTCTATTAAACCCATGACCGTTCTGTTACCAGCCACGTTGTACTGATTTAGCTACAGGAAAGCTACTTTCAATAACACCAAGGCCATTATCCTAACATTTCCACATCCTTCTTCAAATTTTACTCCATTTGAAGTCATTTTGCCAATATCGACTCAAATATTAGAATGAATATTAACTGTGAAGTCTGACACTGAATCTGTAAATTATGTATGCTTCCACGCTGCTTTGTATGATCAGTGACCCTGTGTGCAGCGCTGCCATTTCACACAAGCCTTTCTCCGGACGGCCTGCCAGCACCCCAGATAGGGGAACTAATTAACTCCCCGGACAAGAAAAAAACACAGCGATGTCACAGGGGTCAGGTTGTTGTTTCATTCTTTCACCCGAGTACAAGAACGACAAAGTAAACAGACATCACCTCGAAAAGCGCCAGTCTCTGCAACCAGCCGGCCTACCGCGAGTCACTGATATAATTCGGTACAAAAAGGACAGCTCGCGAGGGACCATATCTCTGTTTTGGAGGACCGGCTTGTTAACCGAGAAACTAATAATGTGGCTTAATGCAACACCTCACGTCCTGTTGACAAGCTGATGGGATACAGAAGCGAGAACAACCCCGCAAAGATCTGGGATATCTGTTATGAGCCTCCCGACGCTTTGAGTATTGCAGCTTCATCAACTCGAGCTGTGCACCACCGGAGACCCAACAACCAAGACATTCAGCACCACTTCTTAATTACAAGGCAGATGTTAATGATACAATTAATTAGTTTCTGCTCCAGTAACTGAGTTACAAAAGAGCTGGGGTTTTTCCACCGAGAGTACGCACCTTTCTTTATTAAGGGCAACAAATTAAAGCGGCAGAGGCTCGCTGCTTTTGAGGCTGTGTTGATGAGAAATAAAAGCAGAGGAGCGTTGATGATATTACAAATGAAAATGCACGTTGACAAAGTGCTGTTCGGTTTTGTCAACAGTAGCAAGAAATAAACAAAAACAACAAGCTACACATATTGCAATATCCTAAAACGTCTAAGATGCAAAAGTGCTAACAATTCAGAAAACGTTATTAAAGGCGAAGTGCATGATTTTTGAAAAACACTTTGGAAAAGGGAGTCGGGGCGATTACCAAAACACACTTGTAGCCAATCAGCAGTAAGGGTTGCCTGGGTTGCGTATGTGTGGGGCGGGTCTATCAAAAGAAGGTCCAGATTCTATTAGGGTGGGGGCGTGTTTGTATAGGTGATTTCAGATATCAACATTGGCTTTCAGAGATCATGCACCCCGCCTTTAATTGTTATTATTTGAGACTGTCCTCCAAAAATAATGACCTCATAGTTTGTCTGTGCTAGCAGCTTTACAACATACAATAACGTTTAACCCTCTAGTGGCCAGCAGCTTATTACAACCTGTGGTGATGTTTTAAGGTTGTTTGCCTTACGTGTCATTTTGAACATATTTCATTTTCAGATTTATAAAGATCAGATAATAAATATTTATAGTTTTAAAGATATTTTCTAGCATCTTACACCACCCTTACTCTAAACCCAACGACTTTTCAACCAAATAAAACACAACATGCAAGTAAAGGTATTTATTGCATAACTTGATGTAACTTGGTGCCTTACTGCAGAACACGACATCCAGGGGGCGGAGTTGGATCCAGTTCCAGTGGGTGGGGCTTGATCCAGATCCAGGGGTGTAGCGTCTTTGTTTATAGCCATTAGGAAACAGGTTTCCCTCATAGAATGTTTACTTTTCTCACAAATGAGCTAATAAAAGATATCAAATAAAAATGTTTTCTCTATATATTTACTAAAATATCAAATAGCTATGTAATAAGTGGCATGATGTACAGTCAGCCAGGTTAAATAAATCCCTTCAGGGTGATATCACGATTACAACCGGCTGTACATTATCATTACTGCCGGTGATCATTACTTAAAGGGGTAGACTAAATTATGAATCTATCTCGACTGTATTATTAAATGTAAACTTTTATTGATAAGAGCAAACGTTGGCGACAATGGGTTGCCAAATATGCTGGTTTATCTGGTGGAGCAAAGTATATAAAGTGGGAGGAGTTGGATCTAGATCCAATCTCGCCGCCTGGATGTTGTGTTTTTCAGTGAGGACCATCTCCGTATTTGGGGGGACAAACAACCTAAACAGTCATATTGGGTGCGTCCCCGTATTTAAAGGCCAATGATGTCATTGGGCCGCAACGAAGGCTGGCCCAATTTGAAGGCTCCTTCACATGCAGTCTCCAAATGTAGCCTTTCTTTCCCCTGAAACCCAGGATCCATAGATGGATCCTTCAAAGCCTTGGCTATCCCAAGATTCAATACGCGCTTGTGACGTCTAGGTATTTTGAAATAAACATTTAGGACTGTAGTTAAATAAAAGTGTATGTTTTGCAAATTAAAGGTCCTTGTCACTGTTTTACTATTATACATAATGTTTTAGTGTTGTGAATAAATATTATTGCTGCAATATAATCTGCATAAATGTGTCATATTTTCTAAAATAAAATAAAATAAATATCTGGCTCTTTTTTGTGAAGGCTATACAAAATGGAGAAATTAAGCTACAAATGATCAGATTGGAAAATGTGAGCTTAGTTGATGAATGGTTATTTCAAATCAGAAGCTGCAAAAATAATTAGCAAGTATTAAAGTCTGCCATTTATGATACCAGATCAACTCAAATAAGCCAAGCAGAGCAGAAACCTCACGTTTAAGCCAAGAAAACGTTGATCAGTCATTGTCAAGTACAAAATAAAATTGCAATTAAATGCTGTGATAAATCTAATAAGTAAACAAGGAAAAAATAATAACAGACAAAGCCATTATGTGTGTGATAAAGCCAGCAGTATTATCTGACTATTTATCTTTTTCCTATTTGTAATTTAAAGTGTTTGGCACAAAAAAATCATTTTTATTCCCTGTTTTATTCAAACTGTTAATTCTGCCAGCAGCTACTCTGAACAATAGAACAATGGCTAATTTTAATAATACAGCCGTTTCAAGTGAGGTATGACAAGTGAAAAAATTGTATCGCGTTTTTAATTGCAGTAAAATAATGATCGCTTGATTCTAGCACATAACTCTATAATACGTCACATTTTCTATTCTGTCTTACAGCTTGTTCCTACAGCAAATGTTTCTTGACATTGACATATATTTCTCATTCTCACTATAATTTCAGGAAGACACGTTGTGAAAAAAATCTAATTGTGCTTCATATTACATTCATATGCAGCTTTACATATTCATAAACGTTCTGTGTGATTGTAATTTCTCAATGCATGTTTTGTTAATTCTGTTTGTAAAAATTCACAAAATTATTTTAATATTTGACCTTATACTCAGTCAATATTAAATATATCAAGGTTATATTTACAAAAAAATGAACTTTACATTATGTAGGATGATTTTATGTACAAACAGTAAATCACCAAAAGAGACTTTAGGGGGTATGTGTAGGTATATTCTTTGTTCAGTATACCTGTAAACATCTTGATGATCTTGATGGTGGTGCTTTTGTAGGGGGGATGGGGTAATGACCCCCGACGTCCCCATTAGAGGCGTCACCGCGTGTTGAAGGGAAATCCTGATCTTCAGTCTGCTACTGTTGCGTGCCTTTAAATTTGGTGTGCCTGCAGGAGCGAGTGAGCTCATGCTGTCACGCTCTCTATTTTCATTAGACTGCTTTGGCTGCAGAGTGACTTGTTGTCTCTGACTCAACAGATTTGTTTTCCTGGATATCATGTCACCCTTGACATCTCATCTCAGGTCCTGGAATTACTCAGCAGCCCTCGCCTCCGAGTGTCTCGGCAGTTGCAAGAAGCATTAGCTTTACACTTCAATTATTCACTGTTCAAGCCCTGACCGACTCTTACCTTACCATGGTCCTCTTTATATGAGATCACAACCCCTTCCTGCAACGGGGGGTAATGTTAAGGTCAAGACTCACGATATAGAGAAAAGTAAGTCTCTCATCCTGATGAAAAAGATAACTTAAACCAGCCTAAGGTGGTTAGCTGGACTCGCAACCTTGACAAGCTTCGTGTTTTGATGGGTTTATAAACTGTAAAAAGTGGATCAATTAAAACATTTACAGTACTTTAATTGGTAACACCTAAAAATGCAAGTTTTTCGACTTTACATTTTGCTTTTGTTTCACTTTAGGAGAAAATTTTAAGTTGAAACAACAACATTTTTTAGGTGTTACCAAAACTTCATTCACACAGCACTTTGGTCCCTGAAAATATGTACGCAAACACGTCCCGTAAATGTTCTGGGATCACTCCCGGAAAGAGGACCTAGTAACATTGCTGTAAGATAAGCCCCCTGTGTGAATGAGATGCAGAAACAGTTGTTAGGACGAGCGTGTCATGGCAACGTGAAGTTATGGTTCAGCTCTTTAAAATGAGGGGTTTACATGCAGATTAACATTCACAATGAGAAATGTCTGCAAACTGGACTGAAGCAGTAGAAGGTATATAAAGGAAGCACATGACTATCTGTGCTGAAGTGGAGATCTTTCAGCAGCATAAAGGAATAGCGCATCAAGTACATATTTTTATTTATTTAATACGTTTATTTGTCAGGGACAATTTACAAAGAACATTAATCTTTCGAAAAGATGTTTTGTACCAGAGTTAGCAAAAGCTATTTTCCATCTGCAGTCCCCAGGCAGGTATACACAATATTAAAACATTACATTATAAAAACCCACATAGCCTAAAATATGAACAACATAATCAAAAACATTCACTTCAAAATTACATTCTGACATAGACATAGATTTGGCAAAAGATTGGCAGTGGGAATGAACCAAAAATCAAACAATCCCAGATAATCCCAGATGCATTTTCCATGTATTTTCTTTAATGTCTATGTGACACTAGGGCTCAATTGAAGTATTTTTTTTAGATAATCCAACTTTTCACTTTTTACAGTGCACCTCAAACTTTTAAACAGAAAAAAAAAAAGTGGTTCTCATTCACTAATAATTGCGTACGTTTTCCGTATTTATACGCGCAAAATTTTTTGCCTAATTCACAACAAGTGCGTACGCACATGAGTTTGTTCTTATACTTGTTCTTACGTTAGTGAATTTGGAGTGTTCTACATGAGCGGCCGCGTGCACGAGGTTGGGCATTTGCATAAAACACGCCCAAACCAGCTCCATATAAGGGTTTTCCACAGTGGCAGCATTGGTCCACAGAAAAGTTTGTCATATAAGAAAAAGAGCTCGAAAAGAAATCCATGATCATATTTATTATCTGTAAAGTTTTGTTTTGCTTTGCATTTTTTGGGAGGTTTTGCTGTCGCTGGAGGAAGCCAATGCTGTCCACCGACCGGAGTAACATTAAAAATACATTTACATGACGTTTACATTAGGCATTAAGCAGATGCTTTCATATAGAGATTTAAAAAGTGAGGAAGGAAAGCACGAAGATTTGTCATTACGTGCATCTTCTTTATATGTGTAGAAAAAAATAAGTAGGCTATAATAATTTATAATATAATGTATATCATAATAATAATAATAATAATATAGATAATGTATAATAATAATAATAATATATAATACAGAAAATATTATAATGTCAAATATAATCATGTAAATTTTAAATATCAACATTATTATAAACATTATAATTATAGCCTAGTATTTGAATATAGTGAATGTGATTTGCGTAAGAGTGTTTTTTTTTTATACATTTTGAAGACAAGTTTTTGTTGAATTACGAATTGTTCGTAAAAACATCCGTAGGCACATCTCACACACAAATTTTCCGTACGCATGTTTAATGAATGAGACCCAATATATTTTTTAAATGTAAGTGCCCCTGGCACCTACTCTCACCCCCGTCCCACCCAAGAACCCCTGGTTTAAAGTGTTTTTTTCCCGAGAAAGGCTTCCTGGATTTGACGCAGTTGAGTGATTGAGACACGTTTAAACCATTCCTCATTTTTTTGTTACATCCTAACACCCCCTCCAAGGGCAAATAAATGTAATCTGTCAGTCAATCTAAATTGAAAATCATTTATTGCATCTAATTTGTGAGTATGAATGAAAGGCTTTATAAGAAAAACAGCATGATGTCAGAAATAACAATCGAGACTTCATTGAAGTTTTGCCAAGCAAGAAACAAGATTGCATTCAAGCATTTGAAAACTAGCAGTAATTGCCGGTGTAATTTCACAGTGTGTTTTCATGCTTGTACGATTTCTATTGTTGCATGCTTTCTCAGTCGAACACTTTTCAAATTCCTTATCACTGAAAAGTACAGCGTACGTGCTGAGAGCAGCCCTTGGGTTATGTTTAAGAGTTCAGCATAGAGGAAGGTCTGATCCATAACCACCCGCTGACACGGGAGGTCATCCGCTGTGCAGTCCGAAGCCTAATGAATACACAACGGGACAACGGTTGCCTGCAGGACAGAGGCCTATACATATCATTTCATGTCGAGAACACGTGGTTCTTGTGTTCCACTGCAGGAGCATCAAAGAGAACCAGATGAGGAAGAAAGTGACAGGAAAGTGGAGTGTGACAAATCCGGTTTACGATTCTCCCAAACTTAAAAACAACAACATAGCCGTAAGGTCGGAATAGCCACTTTGAAATGAGAAAGTGTTGATATAATTTCTTCAGGATTTTGAAATGGACAATTGATTTATGCTTCTGTTGCTCCTGCTCAATTGGTTGAACATGTTAGCAATTCAAAAGGCAGTGGTTCTGTTCCAATCAAAGTTTAGATTAAATAACTTTGGATTAAAGCATCTGCCATATGCAAAAAGACTTTTATACAAAGTGACTTACAATGCATTGCAAGACATACAGTACATTGTTAATAGTAGTCTATGTGTGACCTTATGCGCTGTATAATCTGCATTTTTTTCTTAGATCCACTAGGAATAGCTCATGATGGGTGATCCACCATACAAACTAGGAACTAGTGTAGTTTACTGATAAAGTCTAACACTATCATAATTAGCTCATAGTCTAACAATGTCCATCAGCTATTCAGCGTTTTTTTTACTTTTCTTAATATATTTTTCCACTGTACCTTTAATAGTTCCTGTCAGGATTGGCAAACTTTTTAATTGAGTAAATTTTTGTCACTGGTTTCCATTTAACTTAAGGCTGCCCGGTCGTGTACTAACAGCCTGTTTGCCAACCCTATATTAGAATTATTTGACAGGTTTATAAAATAATCGGTAATAAAATATGTGGCTAGATCTGTTAAGGTTGCACTGAAATGACCAGGGATCTTGTTAAAAGTAAACTTCAGCCTCTCTATTATGTTGCTGGGATGGTTTGGGGGCAAGGCCACAGGGGCTTTCCCACAGCAAAAACAGCACAACATTTGGTGGATTTCCACACATCTTACTTGTTCTTTGTTACAGTATAAACCTAATGCAATCATGTCTTATGGTGTTTCGAAATAATATTTAACCTTCTCATAACTTAGATAGATGCATGACACCATAATTATGTAAAGTGTGGATATCAATTTTCATTTATTTCATCATTGTGACATTGTGGAAGCTATTTCTGTATCTTGGTTTAAAAAAGTTTGTACTGTGGGAATGTTTTAAAAGTTTTGTGATCTGAAATATTACATTTTATTTTTATAAAATACAATGTATGCTCTCTAAAAATGCTTGGGTTATTATTTTTACCCATAATGGGTAAATATTGGACAGAACACATGCTGGGTTAAAATTACCCAATGCTGTGTTGTTGTTTTGTTGTATTGGGTCAATTGGGTCAATATTTACTCATTATGAGTCAAAAATAATCCAGACATTTTTAGAGTATGTCTAAAAAATACAGTTAAGAGATCCAGACTTACTCAAACTATAAAAACAAAACCGGGAAGACAGAATCTCTCACATCATGTCACTAATGCATGCATGTTTAACTGATACAAAATAAAGACTTGAACTTTTATCAATTAAAATTATGCATTGACAAATAAAAGCACAAGACTGGATAGCAAGCACCCCATCAACATATGTACACAATAACAGAAAGATCCAATTTGCACGGTGGGCTTAACAAACCAGGTTAGTTGCTCTTGAGCTGCTGCCTGCAGGTTGATGGAGGGCTTCTCTCCTGGGTCAATATTTAAATATCGCTACTGGCTAAACGGCGGATTTTCTAACAGTAAAATACTACAAAATGTAGACTCACACAAACTCACAGACTGAGACAGATTGGATAACTTGCTAAATGCCTAACACAGAGGTTAGTCAATTCTATTAAGCATAATTATCACATTGTAAAAGTATTAACGATTTACAGTCGTGTCTGTTGTGTTTGTAATTACATGAAGATTAATGAAACAACAATACTTTATTGTATGATAATTTGGGTCAATTCATTGTATTGGGTGTCTGTCACTTAGCTACACCACTGTCTGGCAGCAACAACATAGTTACTTTTTTTGGAAACCAGCCGCATGCAACAAAGCAAAGAGAAAGTGGAACAATGATAATGTTTCATAGCAATAAAAGCCAATGCTATTAAAAATATGCGCTTGAACCTTCTATAATGTGCACAGATCTGCAGAATTATAATTATTTAGCAACTAATTCATTCACAAACACTTAAATTACAGCACAGACACACATTTTCAACATTCTGTGAGCTTTAAATAATCACTTCAACACCTCAAATGTCACCCTGGACCACAAAACTTAAGGGTCATAAGGGTGCATTTTCTGAAATTGAGATTTATACATCACATAAAATCTGAATAAATAAGCTTTTTATTGTTGTGTGGCTTGTTAGAATAGGACAATATTTGACAGAGATGTAACTACAGTATTTGAAAATCTGGAATCTAGAAAATCGTCTTCAAAGTTGTCTAAAATAAAGTCCTTAGCAACACATATTACTAATGATAAATAGATTTTTATATATATTTATTGCAGAAAATGTACAAAATATCTTCATGGAACATGATCTTTACTTAATATCATAATGATTTTTGGCATAAAAGAAAAATTGTTGGCTATTTTCACAAATATACCCGTGTGACTTCTGACTGGTTTTGTGGTCGAGGGTCACAAATGACAATGAAATTGTATCTTTTATATTATTGTTATTATTATTTATTATATTTTATCCCCAAAAAAACTTTCAAAAAGGTTGGGTATACTGTCAGAAGTAAATGTCAAAAAAACAGTCCCTTGCTGTTGCCGGGGCAGTAACATTTAAAACGGCCCTTACCTTTATGTACCTATCACCTATTATGTACCTTTAACCCTTGTGCATTGTTCAAATTCACTACCCTTTCAAGTTGTTTGTGTACAAAAGGCCACTAAATTAAATGGCTGTAAAAAATTATCGGATGATTTTTTTTTGCATAAATCTGTGAATCAACCTAAGTACTGATCATAACTAACAAATGTTTATAAAAATTCCAGGATTTTAACTCTTTAATTGCCAAGTTCATAAGTGATGTCATTGATTTGAGGAAAAAACACACAAAATGACCGATTGTTCATATAAAAAGTCCATGTACAGTCTTGGGCATGTCAAGGATTAGTAAAAACATTGCCTTTTTCAGTTTTTGTGCAGCATCAGATTCATTTTTTTCTCCCTATTAAGTTGTTCATGGCTTTTTTGCCCCAATTGACTTCATTATAATGACATTTTGATTGCACAGCCATGCTTCAAATAATCATGCAATCTTGATTGTTGGTGGTTTTTCCTTTAGCAAAAAGGAACGTATCAAAGCGTTTTCTCAAAATATGTGTCAATATAAGATTTGTCACCAAAAATATTTTCATTTGCTGAAACACAGACAAAGTTGTGGCCAAATTAAGACGTAAAAATAAAATAAACTTAAAAATAGGACTATTTATAAAATAAAATAAAATTAAATTAAATTCAATTAAATACAATAAAATAAAATAACATTAAATTAAATAACATTAAGTTAAATTAAATACTTGTAGCCAAAAATGGCCTCCACAACCCATAAAGGTTAAGGTACTAAGTTAAGTTAAGGCACTTTTTGGTACCAATGTGAACCCATGAGGTACTAATATGAACTCTTTATGTGTAATGGTTTGCATTTTAAAAGAATAGTGTCCCAGTGACAGCTACGGACTGTTTTTTATAACATTTTATGCAAAGCATCCACCTCCTCTTAAATGGACTGCACTCCCCTGACAAACAGTTAAATTTTAACATTTGAATATTTCAATACATTCTTTTCTTTC
Source organism: Paramisgurnus dabryanus (assembly GCF_030506205.2). Taxonomy (NCBI): domain Eukaryota; kingdom Metazoa; phylum Chordata; class Actinopteri; order Cypriniformes; family Cobitidae; genus Paramisgurnus; species Paramisgurnus dabryanus. The sequence continues at coordinate 18,522,068 of NC_133346.1, read as the reverse complement.
AAAACTTGACCACACAGTGTTTCAAATTTGTCAAGCATGCAAACTCAACACATTGGTGTGGTATAGTAGTTGTACTGTAGTTTAATGAAATAGCAGCAAATTCACTTTTGAAATATGACTGTGTGTAAATTATGCTGTGGTATAAAACCTACTCATAAATCAAGAGCCATTATTCCCAAAACCCATTAGATATGAGGAAACCCCATCTTTGAAATGTTAATTCTCCTCCGGGTTTGTTAGACCTTAACAGCTCTTTGGTTTTCGTTCTTTCTTTACCTTGTTTATGTATTTTGAAGAATTGCATCATCTCGGAATTTGCCTTGTGTGTCGATTTCATATTTCATGCCTTATGGAGATGAAACTTGGTGCTCTAGTTTTGCATGCAAGATGTCATCCATCAATGTGTCTGATAGTTGGAATAGCCCGAGGTTATGTAGTCTATAAAGGGTAAGATTATAGCAGCTGTTGGCTTGCTGGTTGAAAGAGAGGTCATTTCCAGTGAGAGCAGGTGCTATTGCTGTTCTGCCCTTTAGTGGAGTACCTTCATATGAGATTGACCTTAGACTTGATTCTAGATAAGCTGCTTGTAGTTGCTCTACAAAGATGATCTGTGAGATTCTTGCCATATATAAAGGATATTAACAGATATGTGGAATTTATGTCACAACCCAGGGGCTGGCTGCTAGTGGTTAAGCCACGCCCCTTCTAAATTCCCACCTCGAGGAGGTCCCCAAAACCAACCCAATGACCAAACAACAACGAGGAACAGGTAAGTATAAAAAAATATTCTTTATTTGTTTAAATATTTAAAAGATTCTGGGGATTGGGGAAAGGGAAATTAAAACTAATGTCTGGATCTGTCCTCCAAGGGGCCACGAGCAAGTGAGTGACAGGGGGGTGAAAGTTGCGTCGGGGAACGGGCTCCCGCCTCTGGTTCCCTCTGCCCGTGGCGCGCTCCTCTTCCTTCCTGGAGGCAGAATAAATCAAATCAGTGTTGGTATAGACTTTCTCTCATCCGTGTACCTGTAGCTAGCTCGAGGCGGTCCACCGCCTATCTCACACAGCTCCTTGCTTGTCGACTCACTCTCCTTCCCTGTTCTCTCTTTCTCCACAGGCTACCGCCGGGACACGAGGACACGGTGGATCGATCTCCGAGGATTCTCTCACCTCTTCACCGACTGCGGCTCTTGGTAAGTATAGGTTTCCTTCCTTACTGTTCCTTTAACACGCACACGGGTTCTCTCTACCCCTCCACAGATAACTACTGGGGACTCAAAGGCACTGTGAATCGGTTTCCAATAGTTTCTCTCACCTCGTCGCTGACTACAGCTTCTGGTACGTTGGGCTTTCCTGAACGGCTTGATATCTCTGCGGTCACGCTGACTCTGTCTCTCTCTCTCTCCACAGAGGACTCTGCGCTGACTACAGCTTAGGGTAGGTATGGCTCTCTCCTCACAGTCCGATATCTCAGCGTTCACGCTGGCTCTTTCTCTCTCTCTCCACAGATGACTGCTGGGACATAAAGGCACAATGCATCGGTCTCCAATGGCTCTCTCACCTCTGCGCTGACTACAGCTTTGGGTAGGTATGGCTCTCTTCACAGTTCAGTATCTCAGTGCTCACGCTGGCTCTTGCTCTCTCTCTTTCCACAGATGACTGCTGGGACACAAGGCACAATGAATCGATTTTCCAATGGTTCTCTCACCTCTGCGCTGACTACAGCTTTGGGTAGGTATGGCTCTCTGCACAGTTCAGTATCTCAGTGCTCACGCTGGCTCTTTCTCTCTCTCTTTCCACAGATGACTGCTGGGACACAAGGCACAATGAATCGATTTTCCAATGTTTCTCTCACCTCTGCGCTGACTACAGCTTTGGGTAGGTATGGCTCTCTGCACAGTTCAGTATCTCAGTGCTCACGCTGGCTCTTTCTCTCTCTCTTTCCACAGATGACTGCTGGGACACAAGGCACAATGAATCGATTTTCCAATGTTTCTCTCACCTCTGCGCTGACTACAGCTTTGGGTAGGTTTGGCTCTCTGCACAGTTCAGTATCTCAGTGCTCACGCTGGCTCTTTCTCTCTCTCTCTCCACAGATGACTGCTGGGACACAAGGCACAATGAATCGATTTTCCAATGGTTCTCTCACCTCTGCGCTGACTACAGCTTTGGGTAGGTATGGCTCTCTGCACAGTTCAGTATCTCAGTGCTCACGCTGGCTCTCTCTCTCTCTCCGCAGATGACTGCTGACTACCGCTTCGAGGTAGGTATGGCTCTCTGCACAGCTCTCACATCACACTCCTCTTCCCTGTTGATTTGGCAGTTTTAACAGGTCATATGTTATTTTAACAGGGTGGCGGACTTACGGTAACTGGCTGCGCGGTGCGTCAGCTAGACAGTGTTTTCCTATGTGACGCCGGGGGCCAAAACCCTCTCGGCGAGCTCGTTGGTCTACAGAGGGGCGAGGACGTCACGCCGGCACACCGGGTCGAGCGCTGCCCTTTCCTCGAGACCCGTTGGTCAATCGAAAACTGGACCGGGGCGCCCTTTCGTCGAGACCTCGGGGCGGCGGATCTCCTTCGCCTCCAACTCTGCGATGATAAAAGGGCACAGGTAAGGTAGCAGTATAGAGGCAATACTCACACACCGTCGATAGCACAGTTCTTCACCGCCACTCCTAAACTCCAATCCGCCGAGCGTTTTGGCTGGGAAAATACTTCGAGACGCCACTCCGTGATTTTAAGACTGGAACACACTCACAGCATATTTATATACAGGTCTTACTCTAAACCGTTCTTCCTCTTCGTCGTCTCAAGAACGAGTGACTGGAGGCGGGGGTACGTCAGACAAGACACAGCAATCTCACTGCAATACACAGCATTTCACAGCACCACTCCAAGTGAAAATTTCTACATCCAAGACTCACCCACCACGCTCAGTGCACACAATAGACGCCCGTCTTCCTTCACCTCACTCTGGACGAAGAATATGGAGATGGTAACTTGGCCTAGGGTTTGTTTTCGTCACTGGAGCTGTTTCAGCACAAAGACCCTTTGGCTCACCCACCGCGCTGGTTCAGGGGTAGGGCCACCCGCTCTCTTCCAAAAAAACACTCAAAGAGATATACAGGTCAAATATATGTACAACACATCCATAAAAAGACTCCGTTACTCACAGCTGCTGTACTTTCTTCGTCCCACGCTCTCCAAGATTTATCTCACACTGCTAGGACTCTAGATGCATAGACAAAGTGGTTTTCAGCCACCAACACCACTTTTCCACAATCGTATACTCACAACGATGCGTCTTTCCTTCCTTCGTTTCTTTCATCCAAGGTCAGTATTCGTTTAATTCCTCTACCTATAAGGTCTTCGATATCTTCATCAATGTAAGGCTATAATCCAACCGAGAGAGAGAGCAGTTACAACAATCCAAAACAGCATACCCGGTGAGCCCAACTCAGCACTACGATACACACCACCAACAAGAAAAATAAGCACACCAACTGTGGTTTAAACTGCTCTCAAATACTCTCCTGAGTGTTGCCATCGTCCAATCACCCGGCGCTCCTCTTAATGACTCTCCTTCCCTGTTCTCTCTTTCTCCACAGGCTACCGCCGGGACACGAGGACACGGTGGATCGATCTCCGAGGATTCTCTCACCTCTTCACCGACTGCGGCTCTTGGTAAGTATAGGTTTCCTTCCTTACTGTTCCTTTAACACGCACACGGGTTCACTCTACCCCTCCACAGATAACTACTGGGGACTCAAAGGCACTGTGAATCGGTTTCCAATAGTTTCTCTCACCTCGTCGCTGACTACAGCTTCTGGTACGTTGGGCTTTCCTGAACGGCTTGATATCTCTGCGGTCACGCTGACTCTGTCTCTCTCTCTCTCCACAGAGGACTCTGCGCTGACTACAGCTTAGGGTAGGTATGGCTCTCTCCTCACAGTCCGATATCTCAGCTTTCACGCTGGCTCTTTCTCTCTCTCTCCACAGATGACTGCTGGGACATAAAGGCACAATGCATCGGTCTCCAATGGCTCTCTCACCTCTGCGCTGACTACAGCTTTGGGTAGGTATGGCTCTCTTCACAGTTCAGTATCTCAGTGCTCACGCTGGCTCTTGCTCTCTCTCTTTCCACAGATGACTGCTGGGACACAAGGCACAATGAATCGATTTTCCAATGGTTCTCTCACCTCTGCGCTGACTACAGCTTTGGGTAGGTATGGCTCTCTGCACAGTTCAGTATCTCAGTGCTCACGCTGGCTCTTTCTCTCTCTCTTTCCACAGATGACTGCTGGGACACAAGGCACAATGAATCGATTTTCCAATGTTTCTCTCACCTCTGCGCTGACTACAGCTTTGGGTAGGTATGGCTCTCTGCACAGTTCAGTATCTCAGTGCTCACGCTGGCTCTTTCTCTCTCTCTCTCCACAGATGACTGCTGGGACACAAGGCACAATGAATCGATTTTCCAATGGTTCTCTCACCTCTGCGCTGACTACAGCTTTGGGTAGGTATGGCTCTCTGCACAGTTCAGTATCTCAGTGCTCACGCTGGCTCTCTCTCTCTCTCCGCAGATGACTGCTGACTACCGCTTCGAGGTAGGTATGGCTCTCTGCACAGCTCTCACATCACACTCCTCTTCCCTGTTGATTTGGCAGTTTTAACAGGTCATATGTTATTTTAACAGGGTGGCGGACTTACGGTAACTGGCTGCGCGGTGCGTCAGCTAGACAGTGTTTTCCTATGTGACGCCGGGGGCCAAAACCCTCTCGGCGAGCTCGTTGGTCTACAGAGGGGCGAGGACGTCACGCCGGCACACCGGGTCGAGCGCTGCCCTTTCCTCGAGACCCGTTGGTCAATCGAAAACTGGACCGGGGCGCCCTTTCGTCGAGACCTCGGGGCGGCGGATCTCCTTCGCCTCCAACTCTGCGATGATAAAAGGGCACAGGTAAGGTAGCAGTATAGAGGCAATACTCACACACCGTCGATAGCACAGTTCTTCACCGCCACTCCTAAACTCCAATCCGCCGAGCGTTTTGGCTGGGAAAATACTTCGAGACGCCACTCCGTGATTTTAAGACTGGAACACACTCACAGCATATTTATATACAGGTCTTACTCTAAACCGTTCTTCCTCTTCGTCGTCTCAAGAACGAGTGACTGGAGGCGGGGGTACGTCAGACAAGACACAGCAATCTCACTGCAATACACAGCATTTCACAGCACCACTCCAAGTGAAAATTTCTACATCCAAGACTCACCCACCACGCTCAGTGCACACAATAGACGCCCGTCTTCCTTCACCTCACTCTGGACGAAGAATATGGAGATGGTAACTTGGCCTAGGGTTTGTTTTCGTCACTGGAGCTGTTTCAGCACAAAGACCCTTTGGCTCACCCACCGCGCTGGTTCAGGGGTAGGGCCACCCGCTCTCTTCCAAAAAAACACTCAAAGAGATATACAGGTCAAATATATGTACAACACATCCATAAAAAGACTCCGTTACTCACAGCTGCTGTACTTTCTTCGTCCCACGCTCTCCAAGATTTATCTCACACTGCTAGGACTCTAGATGCATAGACAAAGTGGTTTTCAGCCACCAACACCACTTTTCCACAATCGTATACTCACAACGATGCGTCTTTCCTTCCTTCGTTTCTTTCATCCAAGGTCAGTATTCGTTTAATTCCTCTACCTATAAGGTCTTCGATATCTTCATCAATGTAAGGCTATAATCCAACCGAGAGAGAGAGCAGTTACAACAATCCAAAACAGCATACCCGGTGAGCCCAACTCAGCACTACGATACACACCACCAACAAGAAAAATAAGCACACCAACTGTGGTTTAAACTGCTCTCAAATACTCTCCTGAGTGTTGCCATCGTCCAATCACCCGGCGCTCCTCTTAATGACACTCAGCTGTATGTAATTCGGCTGATTACAGCGTTCGCGGCGCTACCGGATGTCCGGTGTTTTCTCTTACCGGTCTGGGCGGAAACATCCGGGCGGAACCAAACTTTCCCAATTTTTGGTTCCGCCTAAAAGATCGTCACTCCTGTGACATTTACATGACTGTATCGTTATATATGCGAGTTAAAAGGGATAACATCTTTATAACATTCAGGTTTTAACCAAACCATTTGTGTTCCTACAGGACACTTGAAATGTACAGCACGAGTTGAGTTATTTGTTTACACTTTTGGTTTTTGTGTTTTTTTAAGCTTGGAGATGTGGTCACCATCCATAGATATCATAAAATCTGAATGCATCAGTTGTCTAAACTCTTTTATTAAATATGTGGTTGGAGCTTGATAGTTTGTCAGCATCTTTTTGTTTTTTGCAGCAAGTGAATCCTAAGCTGAATATCTCTGCATCACATTTTGTGGTCCTCTGTAAAAGCTATTGTACAGGTTTGGAGGGTAAATAGACAATGACAGAATTTTCCTTTTTTTTGCTGAACTTCGCCTTTAAAATTGATGCTTTTGTTTGTATTCGTTGAAAATCATTTATGGATTTGTTTGTGTTCGTCTTGAGGGACAGACATTTATTCACTTTGTGGTAAATTGCACACCCTGAAATAGACCCCGCTCAGCCTGAAATCGCTTAACAGCGCCTCAGTTTGGGATTTGCTGACAGCATACGGCAGGCCGCCCTGAATTATTTATGTCACAGAATCCTTTGTGCACAGAATGCGTAACGAAAGGTTGAAGTTTATGGGCTATAAAACATAGAGATCTGGTAGGAAAATGATCAGAGAGAAGGAGAGCAGAGGTTCCTCGGGGTCATTTCAAGAAATGCTCACAAATTGGCATAGGCCCGGAGTCCACATGAAAGTTGGAAACATGACTTTAAAGTCGACATGCCTAAAGTCTGTCCGCCTCATCAACATGTGCACGACAGCATTGCTGACTTCTTTAGAAAACAGCACTGGCTCGCGCGGCCTTGAATTTCTCCGAACCGTGGCCTCAGCTTCTCCTTTGCTTATTTGGGTGGTGCGTTTGTACTGATATGTCCTGCGTAAGGGTTTTTTTTTTGTAGCCGAAGCCGTAACCTCTCTCAAACGCGAGGGAGCTTTAGTCCCTTTCCATTTAATTGCCCTTAGCAGGATGCTGAGGTATCACAATGTCTGAACAGCCATGAAGTTATGTATAAGTCATGAGCAGGGCCTAGGCATCAGATTTGCGACCTGCGTGAGGGTTTCATCATTACGAAACCTTGTGTCTCAAAGTGTTTTGGACCCTTGATTCCCACAACAGTCCGCAGAAGTGACTCTTGGTGAATGCATGGGTAATTTCGACGACTCGTGGGAAATTACCGCTAATGCAGCATTCAGGTGGGATTCGCTTTCTAAATAATACTTGAGTTAGTAATTAACAAGATGTCTGTGATTTTATAATTGGGATTCTCTGTAGTTCTTATTAAAGCGATTAATCAAAATATCAATGAATAGAAAAACTAATCATTTATTTCATCTAGATGTGAGAGTTATGTAAGGTCTGATGCTAGGGAAAGCCATCATAATATACTGTATATGAAGAGTTTGGTTCCAAAACGCAATAAATCCATTTTGACTTATTTTGGTAAAAATGTGTTTTCTATAACAAGAAAGTGACAAGATGAAAACAACTATTTTCTGTTACAAACTTTCACATAGCATCCTTAGGTTATAAAAACATAAAAAAATTAAATACATAATTTGATTTTCAAAGATTTATTATAAAAACTGATAATTTTTTCCACAAATTCAATAAATCTATTGAATCAATATATAAATGTGCATTCATCTTTGCCATGTTATATTCATTTAGTTGAAAAAATAAACATTAATGGAATTAATCAAAACACTTACTTTACCATATTAAGTACACTTTCATTGCTGCGGTTATACTTGGGACGTCGTCTCTGAACTTTTTTTTTTAAAGCGATTAGCTGTAAAATGTTTTGGTCCTGCTCGATTTTTGTTGTCTTCGAGTAAAATAATGGAAAGTTTTTCATAAGATCCCCTGGGGTCAATGTGTTAGCATGACAGAAGCTTGATGCTGTCAGGAGAACAAGCAAATGACATTTCCCTGTCTCCCGAATGCCTCTCGCGTGAATTATTAGAGGCTGATGGCTTACGTTTCTTTCCTGTCACAGAAAACCACAACAGGTTTATCAATGGCATCAAAGTATTATTTCGTTTTTGTTGATCACGAAGTACAAGATGAGGAAAACTAGGATTCCTTGTATTCAACGTGCCGCCATTAATGTGTACAATGCGCGGAATGGTGCGCTGTGATTTGTTGAGCGGATTTATTGCATTCTGCAAAAAATGAGGAGTGGCGTTTATCGTGTTTTGGGAAAAAAAAGGAGAAAATATAATAACACGGCATATATTGGATTTTGCGTAAAATTAAGAATTTTCACTGTAAAAAATTTGCTGTAATTATGCAGCTGGTTTCCAGTAACTTACTGTAGAGGATAAAGACTGAAAATGTTTCATGTTCATTTAACTTTGAATAAACTGTTGCCAGTAAATAACATAAATTTAAAATCTACAGTAAGTCAGTAATACTGTAATTTCTACAGAATTTTTTTACAGGGTACTTTTAAATACTGACCTGATACAATACTGATTTTGGCGGTAACTAATTTTTTTTAAAATGGTGTTTATCGCGTTTTGGAACAAAACTCTTCATATGAAATATAACATTAGATGATCAGGCTGCTACAGTGAACCAATAACTCTTATTTAATATAGCCAGGAGGTCCAAGGTTCGAGCCTTGGGTGGATCAAGAGTTCTTTCTATGTGGAGTTTGCATGTAAACATTTAAACATCCATGACACCAATACAATTTCGATTGTATGAGGAAAACGTCGACATGTTCGATTCAGATGTGATTTTGTCAGCGAAACGGATTTATCTTTCCACCTCAGGGAAAACTAGTTTTGTGTGAATAGGGCCATTTGAGAAAAGATCCAAAGACACTTTTGTGACAACCGCGACTACTGTAATAGAGGACAGAGGTTTGTCTTTATAGCATACATTTATGTAATAAAGATGTGGATGTATGTCTTTCATATATCTTTCATATGACAATTTCTCACAGTTATAGCTTTATGAGTCAGATATATAGAGCCAGTAAAAGTTAATCCTTCTCTTCAGCAGACAATTCACTTTGTGGATGTGTCAAATTCAATTGCATCTAGAAATAGATGGCCCGTCACTTTAACTCAAAATCTGATTAGAAAAACTGCAGTAAAACAGGGTTTTTTGCACTCTGGCCAAAGAATTACCTTCATTGCTTAATCTTTAAACTCACAATGAGCTCGAATCAATTGGAATCGGATGGCTAAAGAATGTAATCTCACAACAGAGAGAGAGAGAGAGAGAAAAGATTTGGCAGTAAATAATGGCCTGTGAATATTAGGGGTGATCTCAAGTCTAGTCAGTGGGACTATACAGCTGACTTTAATAATGATCAATGGCCAGTTTAAGTCATATGGATTACTTTTATGATACTTATTGGTGCTTTTATGTCCCTTCTGGAGTCATCACTTTTAAACACCATAGAATCAAAAGGTACGAAGGCTGTCACTAGCACAGTACCATTTAAAAGGGTCCTAATATGTACAATTTAAATACAGATACTGTATATATATGTACCTTTAGGTACTAATATTCACCCTTTAGGTACAAAGGTGTACTTAAAAGTGTACTGCCTTTAAAAGGGCACCTATTATACAAAATCCACTTTCACAAGATGTTTGGGCATAAGTGTGTTTCTGCAGTGTGTGAACACAAGCACCCTAAAAAGAAATAATTTCACACACTCCTTTTTTTAATCCCCATTAATTTGATTTTTTTAAGATGCAAAATAAGTATTTGCTGTCCCCAGAGTTCTTATGTGAAGTTTTAGCATAAAACGCTCCACAGATCATTTATTATAGCATGTCAAAATGTGCCGTTTTTGGGTGTGTCCTTTAAAATGCAAATGAGCTGATGAAAAGCAAACACTGATCGAAATGATGGTGGTTTGTTGCAATTGAAACTCAATTGTGCTGTTAATAATTTTTCTCTAGTTCTCTTTCTCTGTTCAGTGTCGTGGTTGGATAGTGCAGATTAAGGGGTGGTATTATTGTAATTGGCCTTGCTGCCTACCTCACAAAACAGGCGCAATCTGAACAACCTTCCACACGCTTGCAAAAAATGGCTTACCAACACAAAGTTACTGCGTTGATATTTTGTACGTTTTCTAGGTTAATAGAAGCACTGGGGACCCAATTACAGCACTTAAACATGGAAATAGTCAGATTTTCATGCTATGACCCCGTTAAAACAAGTCTCATTAGAAAAGCTGTTTTGTTAAGTTGTTAATGTGATGTCACACTGAATATGCTGAATATAGCCGGACAGCCTGATCTCACGAATTTCCGTATTATAGTCACAGAATACTTTGCTCATTTATCTATGTCATTGTCACGGATCTCCGCGTTTTTCCGTTTCCGGACCACGGACTTTCTTTTCCCTGTCAGTTTTATGTATAGGTTACTCATTTGTTTTTGCTATTTTTTCACATTGTTGCTTGGGTTTGGGGTTAGAATGACTTTCTGTTACATAAAATGACATCCTAACCAAACCCAACTCTAACCCCAAACTAGGGATGTTAACAATTAATTGTTCTTCGATTAATTGTCGATAAGAATTTACTCGATAAAACTTAACGATTGTTGAAAAACAAGATCATGCACGTGTGTGCGGCGCATGCGCAAAACACATACAGTCGGAGAAAAAAAAATTAAGCGAGCGCGCAAAAGTTAAACTACTAGCTATGATCACAACGATGCTTGATGCCAAGCACACGCATGTGCTTTTTAACGTCATGCTAGACGAGGCTGGCTGGCTGCCAACGCAACGAAATGACATCCGCAGTGGATCTGAGAAGGTCCGATGCAGAAAATGCAAATACGTTTAGGATACTGAAAGCAAAGACCCTATTCAGGGAAGCCTGCAAGATTAGCATAGCAACGCTGCTATATACAGAGAAGGAGACCAGAAGCCGCTTTTAATGAACAGATTAAAATGTAATCTTAAATTATGGCAAGAAACTGTCAAATGTAAACTGTAACTGACTGTCGTTACACCCTGAATGCCCGCAACATATATCACTGATCATCATTATTGACTGGCTGTCTGAGGCGCTGCGTGTTTTCTAATGGAAGGTTGCCATCTCCGTAATATAAGCATCTTTGCTGAAAGTACGTCTAAGCTGAGGTGACGACGAGAAAAGTGCACTTCGTGTGCTTCTTGGATATAATTACAAACAGTGTATCAACGACTCGGAAAGCGAGGTAAACAACTTGATAAATAACACTTGATGATAATAAAACTGTTATTTTGACATGGACTTTCAATGCGTCTGTTGCAGAGTGCCCATGTGAGGCGGAGTTATACACTGTGTCTATTAGTAATTATATTTCATTACGAGATAAGTTTAAATTGATGATTTTATCAAAACAACAACTACATTGACTCATTTTACAATCCCACTAGCATGTTATTTAGACAAAATAAAATCTTTTAATTCGCGTGAGGAAGCTGTCGTTTTTATGCACACTTTTATGTCATTGGCTATATGCCACTGCAGTGAAGGCTTATTGCACTATTACTGTTAACGATTATTCGATTGATTGATCGTTAATTTAAATGATCATCGAATATGGAAAATTGCATAAATTGACATCCCTTCCCCAAACCAAAGCGAAAATGGTTTAAAAATAGGAAAAACAATTGAGTAACCAATACGTGGAAACTGAAAGTCCGTGGTACGGACACGGAAAAATGCTGAGATCTGTGACAATAAAACGGATAAATGAGCAAAATATTCTGTTGCAATAGATGTTGTAATGGCATGAAAAATAAATAAAGAAAGAAACAACCCAGCATTTTAAACAGTTTTTTATTCTCATATCATCTGAAACAGTAATTACATGAATGCAGATCACAGTAATGTCTGCGATTATAAATATCTACAGCTTGATTTCAGCAAGCAACATGTGTGAAGTGAAAGATTGGAGAATTAATGGCCCTCTTTCGATGTCCTCGTTTCCCAGACAGGTTAATGAGATTGTGCGAGGACCGTTAACATCAGAGGCCTTCATTAAAAACAGGCCGCACCCCGATTCATCTTAGCCGAGCGTGAGGATGGCAAAAGTAAGGACACATGCTATTAGAATTAATCACTCAGTCAATGTTGATTTTGACTGAGGGCAAACTGCAAACACAACTGCCAAGGGTAGAGGGTTCATGTCTAGCTTCATCCCAGTATTACGCCAGCTTTTGTAGAGCATTTTGTATAATGTCTTTTTAGCACTCCATCATGATCAATTACAACAGGTTACGGTTTCAAACCCAGGTGTGAGACTGAAAAAACGGCACGTGAGATGAATAAAAATGCTAAATAATAGTAAGTTGAAAAAAAAATATGGTAGCAAAGATTTTTTACGGTGTAGTTTTTCTATATCCACAAAGTCTGCAAGTATTTGATATCTAGGAACTCCATAATCCATTCAGATTTTAATGTAATTCAGCCTGTAGGGTTGCCAAGCCAGACTATGCAACCAACAACACCACACTAATACATAAGCTAGGCAGATTTGTCTATCAAAGATCAAAGACGTGAAAGATTTGCAATGCATCACCAGTCTTTCGTATGTCCGAAGGCATCGAATACAGTAGCCAGGGGAGGACACAAACCATGCGCTAAGGGTGCGGGCGTATAATTGAAACAGTGATCCTGCGGGCGCACGGCACAGTGTGGCATCTCTTCGGATCAATAAATAATCCATTCCTCTGACCTTGAGCAAGATGAATGTGGAAAATGACTATGGTGCTTCTTGTGAACAGACGTCTCATCTCTGGCAAGCAGTTTGAGGGTTTCACTGTCAAGATGAAAGGAGAGCGGTGGAGACCAACACCACTAAGCACCAGTTCTTTTGATCTGCCTGCCCGGCGAAATCTCGCCCTCTTTTTCGGCAACAAACTAATGCATTTGCAAACGCACACGTTGATGTTATGGTAATATTAATGCAATGCAAATTGCACAGTGTTTTGATAAATATTCTCTTTCCGGCAATTTTTCTGTCAAAAAGTTTTAAACGCTGAGGCAGATAGTGCAGGTGTCCTACAAGAATCACAAATGCAGGATAGCTGTTTAAATGGGATAGTTTACTCTAAATTTTAAATTTTAGCATAAATCACTTACCTGCATGATGGGTTAGTGACTGCCTTGGACTGATAAAAAAATTAAGTGAAAAATAAATAAAACTAACCTGGCAAGAGTCATTCTGTAACACATCACCAACCTTTTGTGGTTGCATCCTTATGAAGATCTGTTGTCTTCCTTTGGGGTAATAAAAAGAAGCCAGGCACAGAATTCAATGATCGCAAAGCTCATAAAATAACCACATTCAGCGTTAACTGTCTTATTCGTAGCATTACAACATGATGGAAAGCTCCCTCAAATGGCACTTTAACTATTACGCTTACACAATGGCTCGTCCTTTTCATCCAAAAATATTGTTTTGCAGACTCACACCTTTTTTTTTCTCAGATTAGGTCTGATTGTGCTGGTCTTGTTGTCTCATGACAGATGGTCTACGACATGATCCTCTGGTGTTGATAGATGTCAAGTCAAATTTTTCAGACCTCGCAGCTTGCAATCCAGCAGGTATTAATGGCCATTCCAGAGGCGGCCGCTAACAGGACATGACATGAAGTTTATCTCGGAGGCAAAGTGGATGTCGGATTAGGCCACAGTGTTACCCATTAAAAGCTGATGATGGGTGAGAAAAATGTCTGGACGGGTTAAGAGGTGTTTAACATATGTGAGCTGGTCATCGCAACCCAGTGCACGTGAATAACGCGTCGACTCTCCTGATTTTGCCAAGTTGTTTATGCAACATTATATTGCTCTTTCAACAACATTAATCAACCAATCAAATTACAGAAACAAGTTTACAGTGTGTTTCAAGTTTAAGCTTACAACTCAAAGCTGTCACAGGTAAAGTCTTCTTCTTCCTTTATTTTCTTTACGCCATTCCAGCATCTATGGCTATATTCATGGCGAGAACCAGGTAATCCATACACAAGTTTATTCAGACAAGTTGATTTATACACAAGTTGGGGGAGGGACAATTTGGTATCTCCAATTTACATAACTTGCGTGTTTTTGGCCACGCTGACACAGGGAGAACATGCAGAAACTCCACACAGAAAGGCCACCTGCCCTAGCCGGGGCTCGAACCAGGAAGTTTCTTGCTGTGAGGCAACAGTGCTACCCACTGAGCCACTGTGCCGCCCCACTGGTAAAGTATCATGCGGTACAATTAAATACCTTTGAGATACTAATATCCACTCTTTAGGTACAAAGGTACTTTTTGAAAGGGTAGTGCCCCAGATTTTATATTGCGCGTAGTTCGACGCTTGGTCATTTTGAGTTTACTCGCTTCATTCATGCGTGAAAGCCGTGCGTGAAATTCTAGTCATTTGAGACATTCACGCAGAAATTTGCATAATGGGATGTGTTTCTGTGACACTGCTCGCTTCCTGTAATCACGTAGAGCAAGCTCCTGATTGGTTTACACGGCGTGATTTTCTGCCAAAGGGTCGGATGCACGTCTACCGCGCTGCGCTAAATACCTCATTCACGCCGTGAGACCTCCAGACACGCGTAAATGCGTATTTACATTGACTTAACATTGAAATCACTTGCGCTTGACGCCTCGACTGCGGCTGGTGTGAACGCAGCATAAGACTGTACATTTAAGGAAACATTTTGACATCTCAGAGCTTTCTATTAAACAACATTTTGTAGCAACACCCCTTAGAAGAAGACATAAGGCGAGAAAAGATGGACTTGTGGCAAGAAGAAAAACAGCAACTGCCAAAAATACATGAAATCTCTCAAAATGAGCGCCGTTTTTATCCTAATCTTAACCCCCAAACCTAACCCTAAACCCAGCATTTCACGGGATTTAGGCCGTAGCTGTATTCAATTTAGCCAGGACCACTATTTTCATCCTAATCCTATCCCCAAACCTAACTCTAAACCCAACATCTCGCAAGATTTAGTACATAGCTGTATCCCTTCTAGCCAAAACGAAGAGATAGAAGACATACGTTACACGCATTTGCATTCTCCTCACAATTAAGATGGTAGACGTAGGATCCACAGATAGATCAATAAGTATTGATTGCAACAACCATTTGAAGTGTCTAAAATGTGGAAATTATCGTACATTATGAGATTATTTAAATTATTGATCGTATAGAGGTCAAAATTATGGTACAAACATGATAACTATCGTACATCTGGCAACAAAGTCATGTAAAGTTTTTTTTTAAAGTAATTTAAAATCTTTTAAAGTCATTGATTTATTTGTTTATTCTTGTTATATAGGACTAAAACACAATGGTGCACAATGGTGATGTGACCAAATTTCCATTTTCGAGTCCTTTCACGAATTCCGAATCAGATGCATGCTGCTCAGAAACACAGTCGAAGGAAGAAGCACTTGAAAAATAGCAAAGTTAAACCCTTGATGAATTTTTTCTTGTCTTTACAGAGAATCTCAGCACACTCCTAAAGACGCTAAATGACTCTGTGTAAACTTCAAATTAATGATGGTGTCAGTCCGAGGTATTTGGTGGATGAAACAAGGGTGTAAATAAATGGATTCTCTTATCTTTTCCCTTTCACTTGACAGAACGATCATTTCTCCATTATTAATCGCAAGGTGACGGACATATTGTCTCCTCCTCTCTGCATTTTTTCGGTTTAATTAGAGAAACAGGCTATTGTAAGCTTCATCACAGTGTCAGGGGGTGGCCTTCCACCGAGCACGGCAATTAACCTTGCGTTTTAAGTAGACAGTATTTACTGATCTGTTTTTAAGTGTTGCTCAGAAGTGCCGGCACGCAGCTAAAGTTTGTTATGCCTTAGACAACACAGAGAACTGTTTTGATCCCATACAATTGTTGTAGTTTGTAAATTGGAGGGTTGGCACATTTTGGCATAATTATATTTTTTGTCTGCAAAGTATTTCAAACAATCTAACATTTTCTTCAGATTAAAAGATTTTTAGGAAACATATCAATCAATGGTAGTGTACTTTAAGTATAGTAACTAAATGGAGTTTATGAGAAACTGCACCACTCAAAATAATTGCATCAGTTGCTAGGTTTCCATTAAAGATTTGCGCAAAACTTTAGTGTTATTTTCTAAATGTAATTAAAAACAAAAATATTACGAATAAATGGCGACTATGTTATGCAACTAAAATCTAATTTTGTTGGCCGAGAATGATTTGAAAGCATACAAAGCAAGTGATTCCTGAATTCTTCCACTATATTTTGATGTCATGCATTTGCTTGTCAAACACAAATTTTTTGTTGTGTCCTCTAACCAAACATACCATGCCATATTTAAGGGGACATTTCACAAGACGTTTTTAAGACGTCAAATAAGTCTTTAGTGTCCCCAGAGACTGTGTGTGAAGTTTTAGCTCAAAATATCATATAGATAATTTATTATAACATGTTCAAATTGCCAAAATGTGCCATTTGGGGTGTGTCCTTTCAAATGCAAATGAGCTGATCTCTGCACTAAATGGCAGTGCTGTGGTTGGATAGTGCAGATTAAGGGGCAGTATTATCCCCTTCTGACATCACAAGGGGAGAGAAATTTCAATGACCTATTTTTTACATTCTTGCAGAGAAATGTTTAACAAAACTAGGTTACTGGGTTACATTTTCTAGGTTGATAGAAGCACTTTGGACCCAATTACAGCACTTAAATATGGAAAAAGTCAGATTTTCATGATATGTCCCCTTTAAAGAATGATCATGTGACTGTTAATATGAAAAAAAAAAACTGTTTCCATTGCAGTTTAGCAATGTACTCCTTTTTCAAATTGCCAAATTGACTATTTTGCAATCAATGGGAAAATAGTTAACATGGGAGCGAAATTGCCGTGTTTCCATTGGGTGAATTTTTACTTTACTTTCTCAATTTGTGCAAGGGTAATGGAAACTTTTACTTTTACTTTTTGACTTTTATATGTCAAATTCATAGCAATAGCTGCATGCGGCCATCAAAAACGGCTATAAATGCTTCATTTAGTGGTAAACTGTAACCACCATCACAGTGGTCTCTTTGGGGTATTTACGCTTCAGCTGTACAGTATGTACTGGGTCCACTCAGATATTCTGTCAGATGGACCAAACTGAAAAAGTATTTTTTTTAGGTTTGCGGAAGTGTATTCACTTATGGCACAGAATCTGAAATATTTAAGAGTTTGTTTGAAAACATATGGATCAATTCAATTTGAAAGCTGAATTTCAATTGAACTATCATTACAACATTTCACAGAGACAGCTGCACAGTTATTCGCTGTATCCAACGAGCATGCTGGTTTACTGTGGTGTCGACAGATTTATCTTCCTGCACCATTGGACTGAGGTTGTTTCATCTGCCAATAAAAAGCTTCCTCTTTTACAAAGGCCCGTTAACACCTAGAACAATAACTATGAAGATACTGTATTCTGTGTAACAATAACTGTATTAGCGTCCATGCAAACTGATTATAAATTCATTCTATGTTCATTCTAATGTGTGAGTCTGTAAAAACCTAACTAAGGTCTTTATTTACTGTGTTCTACATAAATTCATCTTATATAATGTAAAGAACATTCTGTGAAAATATAACCTTGATATCTTTAATATTGCCTGAGTGAGGATTGAAGATTGAAATATATGTGAAATCAATGAGTGAACTGACAACTTTTTAAACAGATTTTTGTATGAAATATATACTCTTTCCCTGCCAATGACGAGTTTTTACTGTAATCTGTAATTCCGCTATTATCTATTAGAATAGGCGCTTTTACCCAATTTATAAAAATCGAAAGCAAAAACTAATTTAACAACATTTTAAACTACATGTATGTTTTGATAATCATGCTAAATCTGATCTCTAACAAAATTCCTTTACATAAATGTAATTATTTCAGCTTTTTGCTCTAAAGTTTGCATTTTTAAAGAGATCTACCCATAATTTTTCTTGTTTTGTTTGTTTGTTTGAAAGCAGAGGGTCTGTTCTTTCATTTGATATATTTGTATGTTTATATATTTTTAGAAGAACATTTTCCTGGAAGGCATTTTGTGAAACTTTTGCGTAAATCACAAAAAAAATGCTGGCATGCAACTTTTTTTGAAAAGCTGGTGGCAAATGAGTTAACTGGTCATTAACTGGTCAGTTAATTTAGCTGAAAACACAAAGACAGATAGACAAATGTGAAGCTTGGAAGATTAAAACCTAAATTTGACCTTTCCGTTGATTCAAAATACAAAACTAATGTTCTTTTCTCTATCATTCTATTTAGTTTTTATTCATATCACAGTGCACAATTAAAGTTTCAATTAAGTTTTTATTGTATTTCAATAATAATTTTTTTTTCCTCATTAGTATTCGCCCGAGTAATAGTTTTCAATTATGATAATAAGCACGGTTGCCCTACAAGCACAAATGGAAATGAAACACTGATTTCTTCAAAGTTTACACAGTTTGAGCTGCAGGTAATTTTACCTCCCGTCAGGTTAGTATCCGAAGGGGCCGTGGCGTGCACGAATTAATACAGTAGACAATCGGTCCACTCCGCGTTCCGTTCTCCGAACTGTCCTGACCTTTTCCATTCTAATTAAAACAGACAGATACCCAGGATCGTTCTCATTAAACACTCTACAAACCCTTCACTTAAGGGTTATCAGTGGCTCAGTCATGTGTGAGAAACTGTCCTCTCCAATCAGATTTACACCAGCCTCATGGGCCTTTAACGGCACGCCGACACTGTGAGAAACACACGTCTCTTTGAAAAACTCGGATGTTGAAGTTTATTCTGCGAGGGCTTATTCATTAGAACAGGCCGCCAGATGCTGTATCATTCACCGCGACAGTATCCGCATGTGCGTTGAATAAGCTAGCTGCGCGGTGACATATTCGACCATCAGTGTCAGAATCTTTAACTCCTGACGTGCTTAATGAACATTTGAAAGGCACGACTAGTAATTAGTCATTTGCTAACTTTTTCAAGCGCTTTAAATTATACATCTCTGTAATTGTGGTTGCAAGTCTCAATCTTTAAACGTCTATGAATTTGTCGCAGCTTGCTGCGAGGTATGTTCAAGAATGGCTTTTCTGCACTGATGGCGACAAAAATGTTGTAAGCTGTCAATCGTCAGATTGCCTCCGTTGTTTTATATCTTTCAAAAATGTGTCTCAGCAGTGGCGGATAATGAATGTTCTGACACATTGGCCTTCATTCGCAAGAAACAAGTGGAAGACTTCTGAAGATGATAAACATTTGATAAACATTTCTGACTTTTTGAATACGACTTTTCTAACGTCGCTTGCCAATCTTTCTTTATTTCTTGTCCTTCTATACTGCTCACGTCAATAAATGTTTGTCCATCAAAGCTTTTTCTATTCCCTTTATATTTAAGAGCTAAACTTACATTCCCTATATCTGAGCAAATAACAACTACAGTAACCCCTATGAAACAACAAGAGATGAAACAAAAGCAACAGGGCAGACAGCCCAATTCACATTCGGCCCTTCAGGGCCACATTAACGGGCGGTAAGTGAGCTGGTCCGCGCAAGGGATTACTCACTGATGTTTTCCCCAATTATCATTCCCCATAGTGCGCTTCATCCTCAGGGTCCAAACACGCTAGGCAAAGATAAACACTTCTTTCCCTCTGCCCTTCAAATAGCCGTACTGGGAAGCGTTTTATTCCTCTGCCGCACATTTCGATCTGTGAGGCGAGTGTAGCTCGTCATGTAGTATCACGAACGCTCGCTTATCTATACTGTATGTATGTGCGGCTGTATGTCATATCTTCTCCAAAGTTGCACCTCTTAGCGTACGACTCTTTGTATCCGGACGGCGCGTTGTCCTAGATAAAGCTGTAATTGATTGGGAGTGTTCAGCCTGGAGGAGTCACGCTGTGTCCTCTGTGAGCCCACAGACATTCATTAGCTGGCTTTAAACTAAGAAATGGTCAAAGCGTGATGGATGATGGACGGAGAGGTTCTGTATCACGTAGGGTAGGAACGGGAAGAAATGAGAGAAGGGGGAAGGAGGGGAGGTGTAATGAACAGCGGTCCGTTTCGGGCAAATTACTCAATTAGCCGAAGTGACAAAGAGCCCTTCCTGTTGCGGTCTGGGATTTTAAAGCTTTTTCAGTGTTTGTCCGCCTATAATATAAAGGTTTAAATTAGTAACTCTGAGAAACAGTTCGCCCTAAAAATGCAAATTCGGTCATTATTTACTGACCCTCATTTTGTTCCAAACATGTGCTGCGGGTATTTTTAAGAAGATTATCTTAACTCGGCTATTACAGAGTCTGTTTATATTGACAACAGCTATCAAGTTCTACAATGGACAACTGGTGTGCTATATTCCTATTCCTGTGAGGAGCAAACTAACATTTATATTGAAAATAATGTGGAGCAGGGCTCTATTTTGTATCTTGATAGTCATAAAGAGCCTAACAGGTTTTCTTCAGGCTGAAAATGATTTTTCGAAGCATGATTTTTGCTAAAAAAGCAAATTGTATAATTCTACGGCTTTCATATTGATGAGTTTACATATCGCTGGTTGGGGGCTTTGCCGGGATACTGAAAAAATTTGCCGGATAGGGATTTTGTTTATATATTCAATTTCATCTCTCTCTCTCTCTCATCTATCGGCATGCAGTATTATTTACCTAAATTCGGTCAATCTAAATGTTCAAACCTGATAGTTATTTACAAGGTGAACTTTTTAGTGGATGTTTGAGCAGTTTATTTAGTTTGGTATGATCAACATTTGCTAATCTCATTGTATTTGGCCGTTTCTCCCTGTTAGAGATTTAACTATTATAATGATGCCTTATGGATATAAAGCAAATGATTTCACTCTGTTGCCGTGGTGACTGGTTGCCGTAGTCTTTTCTACAGCACTGTGAAGGATTGTGTTGGCATTGCACAGCAGGATGCATTTGAAGATGTGCAGTATTTCACTCATGGTATGTTATATACATCAAGAACTACTGGCATCTTTCCCACCATATAATCCTCTAAACATGCTTAAAGGGATAGTTCACCCAAAAATGATTTTCAACTCATTCTCATGTTGTTACAAACCTGTAAAAATTTCTTTGTTCTGATGACCACCGTTCATGACCCCCATTCACTTCCATAGTATTCTTTTGTCTTACTATGGAAGTGAATGGGGCTCATGATTGGTTTGGTTACAAACATTCCTCAAAATATCTTCCTTGGTGGCCATCAGAACCAAAACTTCTCTGATAGCATTAATTAACTTGTCAAATCTATGAATCCGCAAAACGGGGAGCTTAATCTATTTTTAACTTTTTAATACATTTTAATACAAAATCCATGAGTCATTTATTTGTCATTGGTGTTACCTGTGATTTAAACAACATTAATGTTGATACTAAATATTTTTTCTCATTACAGCTTGTGTATTCAGTTCAAGGTTGAGTAGAGGAATGATAACAGCAAGAAAAATAATTGATTATTAATATTTGTTTAATTCTTCATCTTTACCCAGCATTGGATGAAATTATTTGATTCTCAGTTTGACTTTTTTCTTTAAAACCAACAAAAACAAAAATATTCAACCAAAAAGGCTTTGATGCGAAGACTGAAATATCAACAATGTCTTACATCCCATATAGACAACAAAATATTACTAGAATGTACAAGAAAATACATTCATAACACCAAAACTTGGTTTAACTCCAATGACACAATGTAACACCAATGACAAAATTAGAATGATAAAACTTATAAACTTTCATAAAATGTTCCATCTTGTTTTGTTTTTATGCTTTTATGTTGGTCAGTTAAAGGAATAGTGCTTAGGAAGTACTCATTAGAGAAGTAACACCAATTACGGTAACACCAATGACAATGTACAGAAAAAAACTAATATTTAAACAAAATGGCTGCCATTAGCCATGTGCTATTTCATCAGAGATGTAACAATCACACACTTATTCAGTATAATGTATTTTTATGTAAAGATCTTAACACTCCCAGCTACAATAAAGAGTAACACTAATGACATCCAAAAAATCTTATCTTAATTTTTAGATATATCATGATATTTTAGACGAATAAGGTAAGACATCTCAAAAACCTTTTGCCTTCCTCCACTGCACTTCTTCCACTGACCTCTTGACCCAGGAAAAACTTCAAAGAGCTGATGCATTGTTTTGAAATAAAAGTGCTTTGTGTAGGGTAACCCCAATGACATAAATTTGGGGGACAAATATTTATTTGATATTATTCATATTAATAGTGTATTTTTACCATTTCGGTGTTGTAGTAAATTCATACAGGGTTAAAGGTAAATGTAAATTTGATTTGTTTTATAAAAAACATGGTTACACAGTTCAACTTCCATGTATGATCAAAGGGACAGGGCAATTTTCAGGACCAGACATTTAAAAAAAGTTTAAAAAAGGAAAAAAAGAACTTTAAATAAATAAACTCTCTCATCATTTTAAGGACAGTCTATATTTATTAAATATATATCATTATGGGATTATTGGGTCAAATTACATGATTAAGGGGTCTGCAAAAGCAAGGGACAAGAATTCCCACCTTTTTTGTAGAATGACCCGTACAGGTTTGTGAGTAAATGATGACAGAATTTTCATTTTTGGGTGAACTATCTATCTATTTAAAGACATAAACGTGTATGAACCAAAGTTCAGTACCATTGATATATAATTCTAGCATAGTATACTATAAAGTCACAGTTTGACGAAGTGGCGTAAAATATATTTACAGTACTTGCCTGCAGAGATGATTCAAAGTGTCCCATAAATACATCTTTGATGCTTTTGACAGTCAGTCATCATCTGAAATTACCTTATCTATTTTATCTGTTTAGTCTGAGAGCATCGCTGACATTTTAAGCTTGTATATTATTCCCACGAGTGGATCTGAATCACAGTGTGAACACATGATGGGGCACGTGGGAGAAGAGAAACCCATTAAACCCCAAAGATAAATAGGGCTGAGCTGCATTACATACCGTAGAAACAAGAACTTTGAAGAACGCGCTGTCAGCCACGAACATCTTTTGTGTCCCACAGCAGACAGAAAATCATACGGGTGTTTGGAGAATTTAATCACCGCTGTGAAGTATTGAGCTGTGTGACATACAAATCATACCCAACTTATTACATTAGCAATTGAAAAACAGCGTATTAAAACATGCACATTTGTTTTGTTTGTTTGTTGTACTGTAGCGGTGCAGTAAAACGCCATGCTGCTTTTAATTATTTCCTCTTTGTTTTCATACAATGTGCACGACCCCACTAAATCATTCGCAGTTTGTTTATGCGTTGAAAAAGCAATTGAATATATGTCTATAAATACACCTCGTCGGCTTCCGGCAACACTGCGGCGCCCAACCTGCCTTAATTCATGTTTTACTGCACAATTCCAGTGACCTTGGTATATGCGGATGTGTGCGGCGTGATATACCGCGCCATCTCGGGTGGAAGGTTCGTCCTCGCCCCGGAGGTTTGAATTTTAATTACACTACCAGCCCATTAAATAGCATTGACGTTTATTAGGCGAAGGAGGAAAATAAACAAGCCTTAATTGGCCAACATCAGAGCTGCTTCCATTCCCTTTAACATCATTGTATGACATACAGTGGAGTGCCGAACAAACACAGAGTGGAGAATCGTGACCTTTTACCCTCAACCTGCCATTGATAGATGCGCTCAATAGTCACCGTGATTAACTTCAAAGGTCATCAGATGGTGTCAGCTTAAAGAAGCAAAAGCTGTAAAGTAAAAAAGCTTGCGGTCGTGATCAAGGAGAAATTGTATGACTTGGATAGGTCAGAATTCGACAAAATGTGGATACTGGTGTTCATTATATCATTATGGCCATTTTTATGATATAAAAAGAAACATTGTTTTAATTCATTATATGACTGAGATATTCAGGGAACCAATCCATTTAAAGAGCAATTTTTTTCTACATTTATGCATTTGGCAGACACTTCAATCCAAAGTGAATTACAGTGCATCCAATGTATGTTATTCCAGTAACATCTGTTTAAAACTGACTGTGAATGTCATATATGGCAATCTGTATTGGAAATGTGACCTTTGTATTTAACCCATCCCAGTGAGTAGTGAAAACATAGACTGCAAGTCATGAACATACACATGGAGCAGTGGGCAACTGTCACTGCAGCCCCTAGGCACCAATGGGGGATAAGGTGCATTCTGCCAACCATTAGAATCAATCTGGCAACCTTCAGGTCTCAATCCCCACGCTTTAACCATTAGGCCACGACTTCCCCTACTTGTAGGTTTAATGTATCATTCTGCTGTCTCTTTCTCTCGTGCCAGATTTGTTACAAATGAGCTTATAAAATAGTTCACATCAATATTATGTGTCCAATTATTTACTCGTGGCAGGTAGCAATGTACAAAAAGTGGGATATTGTACATCCAGACGGCTCTTATCACAATATTCACAACATAACCCCCTTCAGGGTAAAACAAATCTTGACGGACCCCTCACAGGGTTTATTTTGCAAAAACAAACGACTGGATTATCGATGTATATGTACCATGTTTCTTGACAAATGTTTGTTTTAGGTAAATTTACCCTGGTGTTATATTTACCTCAGGAAGGCTTTACAACTGTTACTAGTGTAAAAACTCCAAGGACAGAGATTTTTCGCCTCATTTCAGAAGTCCACCACTGATTTTCAGCACACACACAAAAAAAAAAAAAACGTTTTTTTAAACGTCTTTGTCAGTGTGCTATTTTAAGAAGTCATTTTGTCATTGCAATGTCAACATGCAGTACTGTTTTGATGATTTTGTGTAATAAATGCTGATTAAGAACTGTATGCCACCAGCATGTTCAACATAATCTCATGGCAATTTGTAATTACTTAATTTGTAACAGCTCTTCTGTGCATTTTAGTTTGATCTGCTTCCACCTCACTGGCATTAGATTTGGAGGTGGAGAGAAATATTCTTGTTTTTTTTCTGATAAACATGCGTTTTTGTATGATTCACATCATACACAATCAAATTGGCATTTTGTAAAATAGTTACCTTTATCCATAAGATTAGGTTGGTAAATTTTAATTTGCTGTGTTTCAACAAGAATCTTAACTATCTTAACCAACAAGGTTCCACCACATTCACCAGAGGAACCATGCTAGTTGACAAGTTTAGCCTATACCTGCTCCTTTCAGCAAAGAAAGGCAAGCATTACTTTTGTTATAGTGCATCGAGGGTTGTAGATCTACAAAACAACCCAATATTCTAAAAATGCTGGGTTATTTTCAAACATGGGTCAAAAAAGGGAAAAGCCCAGCAGTATGCACCTACTGTATGAAGTTGTTTCGCAACCCGCCATTAAACATTACAAGAATAAGACGTGATGTGAATGCGCATATTGCTTTGGGGATAGTGTTGTATAAGAGGTAAAAAAATTATATAAATACTGTTCGGTTTCTCACACAGATTAAACGTTTCGTGTTTTAGGACATCGTTGTGTCAACACGAGCCGCAGGGTTCAATTTGGATTTGTCTGTGCATGTTTTTTTTTTTCTCTATCAGATTTTGTGACCATTCACTTGCATTATACGACTGACAGACTGAAATGGTTAAAGTTAAAAATCTACATTTGTGTTCTCCTGAAGAAAAAAAATCACCTACATCTTGGATGGCCTGGGGGTAAGCTGATAAACATAAAAAATTCATTTTAAGATAACTTATTCCTTTAAATAAACCTGGAAAATGTTTATATTTGACCCAACAATGGGTTGAAACAACTCAGCGTTTTGAGTTGAAACAACCCTGCATGGTTTAAATTATAACCTTTTGACCCAATAATGTGTAATGTTATTATGCAAATTTGCTTATTACACTGCACTCTAGAATGCTTGATTCTGATTGGCCAGTCAGGACATTTCAATGTATTTTATTTTGACATAAAACCACCTGAAACTAATATCACAGCCTCATCCGGGTACTGTGAGTCATCTCAACAGGGCCAGTTCAATAATTAATACAGTATAAATATGCATAATTGATAACATATATTGTAAAAAGTGAAAGTTGGTTTAACTTAAAAAGTTAATACAATTGGTAATAAGTTAAAAATGTATGTTTAATTAACTTTAATTAAGTGAAACTAAAGTGAAATTTTGTTGAATAAACTTTTTTGTTACCAATTGAAGTAATTTATTAAGTTGATCCAATTTTTACTTTGTAGAGTGTAAAAAAATGTTATTTACAAATTATTAAACTGAACGTTCATCTTTTTTTTGGACATCGGCTCACAGCCATTTGGAAACAGGGTTTCCCCTAAAAAAAAAGATATAAAATCAAAATTTTATATCTATATTTACTCGTATAACCAGCGGCGTAATAAGCAGGATAATGTACAGCCAGCTGGGTTGTTATCACAAATAAATCCCTCAGGGTGATACAAGACCCCTTCAGCTCATGCACTGAAAAAAAGCAGAATGAAGTTAAAACAACTTGGTTTTGCTAGTAAATTCAACCTACTTTTTTGGCTCGTAAAACGTTGAAATAACTTATAAAATCAAGTTGAAATTGGTTAACACATTAAGTGGCGCTGTCCCGTGAGCGTGACACCTAAGTTTACTTATGTATTTTCCATGTAAATTTTATGTCTTTCACAACAAACTATATATTGTTGGAAAGATCTAAGCCTCTAGAATATTTCAACATTTTTTTATAAAATAAATTATGTAGGGAGAGTAATCGATTCATTTATGAAGAGAGTGTGCCTCAAAACATTTATATCCTGTGAAATGTCACTGTCCGGCTAGCTGGACGCTTGCATTTACTTCAGTGTTTTGCATGTAAATTCTTATCCAATCATGAAAAACTATATATCATTTCAAAGCTCTAAAAGTGTAAAAAAAAGTTTGGTAAAAAAATGACATAGTGAGAGACATTTTCTAAAATGCCACGAGTATACAGGTGGGCCCATGTTATTACATAATTGTAACACTAATACCCTGTTCTAAACCTAAACAACCTTGACAAACTATATATTGCTGGAAAGCTCTAAGTGTGTAGTTTTCATATTTCATCACCATTTTGGAAGAATTATGACATAGTGAGAGTCAGTTTCTAAAATGTTACAGGGTCACAGGTAGGCCAAATCTGTATATTTATCACTTGTTACATGCTCCCCATAGGAATGCATATTAATTATTATATATATATATATATATAAAACTAGTATAAATCTTCAAAAATTTTGACAAACTATATATTGTTGGGAAGCTCTGAGAATGTAGATTTCATCTTTCAAAACATTTTTGCAGTAATCATAATGCAGCGACAGTTATTTATTAATTTGTGACAAGAGTATGCAGCAAACCGTTGAAACCTAGTGGCCATTGTTGGTAAAACCACTAAAAGTGTGACACAAACCTCAATTTTTGTGATTTTAACTTGAAATTTGGATCAGAACTAGTTGAGACTTATGGCTTAATGTTTGCACTTTTACTTTTGTAAAATATTTACATTTTTATAATTTTATTTATATAAATTAATATGTTATGAAATGATTTGTATTTATTAAAATAAATGTAAACTGCTATAACAAATTATTTATTTAATATTTTCACCTGCTGAAACCCAAAATGTCTTCTTTAAAACAAGATTAGGCTTCTAGACCAGGAAATGCCAGAGTTAAAATCATTTGAATGTGTAAATAACATTTTCACCCCCCCCCCCCCACTCAAAGGGTATTTGCACCACAATGGGTTAACTTAACTTTTTAAGTTTAAGTAACATAAAAATATGTTGATTTGAGAAAAATTCTGCATATTTTTTACAATGTGATAACCATGTCAGGATTATTTTGCGATAACAACTGGCTGGCTGAACATTACACACTGCTCTAAAATGCTTGATTTTAATTGGACAGTCGTGACATTCCAAGGTATTTTCCAGGATAACCGCCTGAACCGGGTAACACAGTGGCTGCAAATCATTTTGACAGGTACAGTTCAATATAAGTATAAGATTAAAATATGTCTTTTAATAACATATATGACATTATATTTACAAATTATTAAACCAAGTAATGTGTTTGTGACATTTGACCGTATTGGCTTATCATAAAAAAAAACAGGTTTTACTAATGCAAGGTCTGCACTCTTTAAAAATGAAAAAAATTAAAGATTTTAAATCAATATTTAATGTTCCTTAACTTACTTGAGGTAAATAGCCATGTAATAAGGGATAATGTACAGGCAGCTGGTTAAAGAATAAATAATGTTTTTTTTTTTTGCCTACTGTGGCTCTGCTATTGTGCTCTTTTTTTAAAGCATATTCTTGTATATATATTTTTAAACCCAGCCAATACACAGACCTAAAAAAAAATCAAGACCTGTCATAATTTCACAGAACCATAAAGCAACTAAAGAACCCTTTATGCCAAAACGGTTCTTTACAAGAAGAGGATTGTTCTCAGAACTACTTAGTGTGCATAAACAATAATTGTTGAAGAGAGTGCTAATATTGAGGAGAGTGATATTAATTTTCCAAGAAATAAGACAGAATTCACCCAATGAACGATAAAATGGTAAAAAATATCCAGAGAGAAAGAAAGAGACATGGGCCATATCAAGGATGTCTCAAAACACAATATAAAGACCACCCAGCAACATGCTGACGACCATTTTCATCAGCCTAATATTGTGATGACCACTTTTGGACAGACACTTGAGGGATTTAAGGAATTTTGTTGAATTGTGCAATTTGCCCAACACTAACCTGTTTTCCAGTACATCCGGATAAGGTGTTTATAAGAAAAAGTGCATTTGGAAAAGATGAATGAACTCAAATGAAGGTTTAATCCCGAGATTGTAGGCAATGACGGTCTACAATGCTTAAGGGGCGTCCGTATCTCTTCCCCGCAGCCATCGTCGCCGTCGAACAGAGAAGACTCAGCGGCGCAGTAGAAATCTTATTAGCGTGCATAAAGATATTATTCACTATCTGCAACAGACAACATGGCATCCACAATAATGCTGCAAAATATGCTTGTTTGTTCTCGCTGCGCCTCTGAGGATAAAACATAAACTTTTATTAAACAGACAAAAATTCGCCACAGGCTCGGCTGTATGCCAAAGTGTGTTGCTATGGTAATTACCCTCCTCTGATTCTCCTAAATACTGTGGTACCGATAGAAAGTCAATGCAATCAAAACACTTTACTGAGATGTTGACATTTATGACGTTCCTGTAGCTCATTTTGTAGAGCATTGCCTTAAGCAACGCAAAGGTCACATGGTTTGATCCTCAGGAAGCATACTGCATGCATACTAATAAAAAAATGAATAGATTGAATGCACTGTTAGTTAGAAATATGCATGAATGTATATGTTAATGCACAGATAAAATACATTTCATCTCACATGTTTGCATTTTAAGGAGGAATTCATTGCATTGTTTAAAGAGCACCTGAGCGTCCGATTCATGGTTGTACATTTCCTTTGGTGTGTAAGTGTGTATTACATGTTTATGATATGCAAAAGGTACAAACCCCAAAGTAAACAATGACGCGAGTTATCGTCTCCAACGTAAATCTCTTTTCTCGGACTACAACAAACACACAGATTGTAGGCAACAGTTGACTTTTTGGCATTGGTGATGTAGTGAAGACCGACATTATCATAATTCCTCCCGCTTTGCCCCAGCCTGTAAGTTAACTCCTGTTAGCATTGCATTGTGAGCAAATGTTTCAAACATAGTAAGGAGCGTCACATTTCCAGCTGATGTCGGAGGTATTCAGACCAATCACAACATACAGATTAGCTGGCCAATCAGTGACACAGAGTTTTATAAATCTGTGCGTTTCAGGAAGGGAGTGAAATCTGGAGCTACAAAAATGAATTACTTTGAAAAGTATTATGTAACATATATGTAAACATACAAAGAGCATCCGGCATGTTTTCTTGTAAATTAGCCTTTTTTATCAGACTCTTAGTGGATTCTGCCAACAAAATGTTATTTCTGGATGGCCTGATGCAGGTGTTAAGCGAATTTGAAGCGAAAGTATCTTATTAAACAAATCATACGTGTTGAGAGCATTTGTTTAATATCATTACAGGGTTTCCCGCAGAAAATTTGTTAGTTAAGGTGGTAGGGTTGGGCGAGTGGGCGGGACTGAGGGCGTGGCAATCAAAGGGGTGAGGTGTATGCGTCATGATGAAAATTTAAATATTTTTATTTAAAACACTCAAACTTAATTTTGAAGAAACTATGACAGAAAATGAACACATACTAGATTATAAATGAATTAAATGTTTTTACCTCTTACATGAAGAGCTGCGAGATACAGTGAAATTAAAGGGTTAATAAACACAAACTAAAGCAGATGTTGTGGAATGTCAGACGAACAATGATAGATAGCTCAAAAACTGTAAAAACTGATTATTTCCCACTATTAATTACATTATCTTAAAGGAGTGTAACTACTGTAGCATGTAAATAATGCACATAAATAAAGTGAGCAAGAGCGCTCAACAATTATATCTAATCAACAGGCACGTGAAACCGTGCTAGCAGGTTGCTCAGACAACAAAATCACCAGTTAACTTACTTTAAATTTGCAAGAACTAGAGACATGTGTCATAAATATTTTTTCTTGACCTCAACTACAGTGGTACAAATATAATGTGTCATTAAAATGTTATTAAATGTTAATACTCTGTCAAATAGTTTTATAACAACATCATGCATTTTCTTCATAATGTTTTTTCAAGTTTCCTCCATGTGTTTAATAAATAAAATCAATCATCAAATAATAATAATAATAATTAAAATTGATAAAATTTTATTTTATTGCATTTGGAGACCGATTCACCTAAAATTAAATGAAAACAGTGCAAAAATGTGTTAAGCCATGCAGCGTTGGGTCCATATCATTTAAAAAGCGTTAATTACATTAAATTAATTAAATGTTTTGTTATGTCAGAAAATTTCAGAAATCTCTGAGAAGAACAAGTTCTATTAGTTGTCAGTTTTTTATGTATTGTGCACAAACATAAAGTATAATATTTTTTATAAAATTATTTGACAGTGTATTAACACTTAATGACATTTAAATTACATTTAAGTTTACTTTAATGTAATGTTAGCTAGGTAGTTTCTCAAGTTTGTTAAGTATTCTGCTATGTCGTATTTATGACAGATTTCTGACAAGTTATGATGTATTGGTTAATGTCAAGTTGTCATAACAAAGACAATTTAAACAATGTCATCTTTGCATTAAAAATGACATAATTGAACAAATTACACTTAAAAAATTGTCATAAATGTGCATCAAATCTCCTTCATGTTCATGACGCAGGTCATGTCATGATTATGAAGGTGTCATGTCAGTCTTATGAACACCCCTGAACACAAGTAAAGTGTTACCAAAGCAGGTATTTGCACTGTAATACCTCAAAAAAACGAAATTCAGCACTTGAAGTTTTGCGCTATGCTGTTATAAAATGATGCTTTTTGTGAAAGACCATGACAATGCTTTTAGAACACGGAAGGCTTGAAATATTGTTTGCTTTTACAACCAGTGTTTTTTTTTCAACCTAATGGTGCATGGTGTGGTTTTGCTTCGCTCTGCCCGTTTGCGTGCTGTTTTGATTCTCACCCTTCTCTAATGCATCACTGCATTATCTATATTCCCCAGTATAATAAGCCCCCCCCCACCACCGCCAATGACACATGGCCATATTTCACTGAGTGATTCCCCTTGGAGCAATAGGAAGGATAGATCATACAGCCTTCTCCTGCAGATTTGTGGGAAATGAGAAGACATCCTGAATGCCACATTCTGATACCCCCTCCGTGGTTCAGGTCCGTTTGATGCATGGAGAGGGTCAACACACCTGACATACAGTAAATCAAGCGCTCTCGTGCCCGCTCCACTCCTGCGTCTGTTTTTATTCCTTGGGTAAGATGAGATGGCGAAGAAAAGCAGGTGTACTTTCTCAGTGCCATATTCGTTTGGACAAAGATGAAGAGAACATCTGAAGAGAGAGAGAGAGAGAGAGAGATTTCATGGGGACAGTGTCGCTAAACGCATAATGGCTGCCAAAAAAGCCCTGTAGGAGCAGATGTTATCCCGCTGCCAATCTCGCCTCATCTCATTTTTGGATCCGTCTGTTTGCTTTTATCTGCTTTGTGGCAGTTTTTTGTGTCTTTTGGTAATAGTCTGTGTCGCACGACCCCTGAAGCATCCTTATCAAGCGTCTTATAGGAAAGAAAAATGGGAAATTACATCTCTTAAATTGTTTCTCATAGAGCGCAAATGGAGTCTCACCTATAAATCTTTTGGTTTTCAGGTTTTAGAAGCAAGCTTTTGTTATCTTATTTTTCGAAATTCAAACATTGGTTCAAACCATATTTGCTCAGGTAGAGATGTAGGCAATCAAAAGATATTTTAATATGAATGCATATATTTAGCATCACATTCTTCCTATCTGCGCTAGGCGAACAATATTAATTTTAAATCTTTATTATGTTGCAGTATGTAAATAATTGTTTCATTTTCGTCCCTTCAGGGAGAATCTTATGAGAAAGATATAGTTTATATATACTGTAAATTATAAAAAAAAACTTTAGTGCTTTTATATCACAGCAATATCCGAGCAATTGTATTTTCCTCTGGGTGGATCTGTTTAGTTCATAGTCCTAAAACCCGATAATTAGAGTTTTTAAACCACGGATTCTCTCTGGAATTTTTTATGCATTTTTAGCACAGCCATTTAAAGGATAAAAGAGTAAAATAAAGTCTGTGATTAACCTTACATTACTTTTTAATTTTATCTACAACCTAAATAAAACAGGTCTGTCTTAGACATTCATTTCGAAATGGTTGTGTTCATTTAAAAAGTTATCAACTTTTGTCAAAGTACAAAACAAGAAAACTTAATATTATGTTTTATTCATAGTATGTTTCAGTCGTAAACCGAAAATCTGCTTTTTTAAAATAAACATTACAAATTAGACCTTTCAGGCTGACCTGCACTGTGTGCAAAAGCAAAACAACTTAGTATGCACAATCTTGTGTACAGCACATGTAAATATGCACAAAATTCATGCACCAGCACCCCGAAAACACGCTTGCTCTATTTGTAGATGCGCCATTATTACAAAACAAGCTGTGCGTCTGTTTCACACATGCATCCGACTTGTTATTATCTATGGCTTATGGCTGTTTTCGGATGTACACTGAAAATAAATTAAGACTCATTGCCCCGAGTGTCATTAGAAGAGCAGAGGTGCACGGTGATGTGAGCGAAATGCCTGGAACAGGTACTACTAAACCAGCGCAGTGTCTCTGCAGAATAACAGTGCGTGACAGTTAAAGGGTGTCTCATTAATAACCCAAATGAAACAGAATCAAGAGATACCCGAGGTGGCAGGGAAAGGGAAATGTACCAGGATTCTGGCAAAGGCGAGGGGCGACACAAAGAGATGATTAATCACGGTGCCGTGCACTAAATGAAACTGCTGCCTGTGGTAGGCTGTAAGAAGCTCTTGTACTGAAATCGTTACCCTCATTTGTCGAGGTTGACTTTTGATACGCTAGCAATTGTTAGCGTATCGGTTAAAAGCCTTTAGCTCGTCGTACCTCAGGTTAGAATTGTAGTCCTAGAGGAGGAGGTGATTGGTACATTGTAGGCTACTGCTGTAAAAAGGAGATCTCACTTAGGTCCTTTATGAAAGTTTTTTCCAACCCGTTTTCGTTTAATGTGCCTTCACATCCTTATCAGGGAGACTCGAGTACACGTTCATCAATACCAACCAAAAATGTGTTCAAATGAGTGTCATTTACAAATATGTATTAAACTTTCTCACATTAACCCTTGTGCATCCTTGAGGGCATTTTTGTCTTTTTCAGTTTTGTTTTTTTGATAACTTTGCCTGCGTAAATGCTAACTGCATAAAATTTGCCACAGGTGTGCATTTTTATTGGAATTTTAATATTTCACCTTAATTTCTTTAAAAAAATCTATTTTCTACTAGGTACACAAAATACTTCCTCTCAGGACCTTTTGGACAAAAATGTCCCCATTGAAACCCATTAAAACTGCAATTTTTAATCCCGGTGCCATTCAACTATAAAATTTGACAAAACATTGTTTTGTTTATTTAGGTGTTTTTGTAAGAATTGTATCTTACCTTACCTTACCTTACCTTACCTTGCCTTACCTTACATTAACTTACCTTACAAGATCTTGCGAAAAGTTTTGTTTTTAATTAATCAAAAATTAATTAATTTATTCGTGTCTATGGCACAAAATTCAGATTTTTTTGTGCCTTGAGCACAAATTTCTTTTTCGTGTCACTTACGCAAATATAAATAGTTTTTCGTGTCCGTGGCACGACTTTCTTTTTCGTGTCATTTTATGTATTGTTTTCTCTCTTTTTATCCCTAATTTTAAATCATTGTGGCTTGGGGTTTGGGTTAGAGATGGGATTTGGGTTAGGATGTCTAAAAATCTAACAGAAAGTGATTCTTACCACAACCCCAAGCAACAATCGTAAGAAAATAGGAAAAAAAACAATGAGAAAGCAATACATAAAATGACACGAAAAAAAGTTGTGCCTTGCACACGAAAAACCATTTATAGAAATTTGTGCGAGTGACACAAAAAGACATTCATGCCCAACGCACAAAATAAAGCTGAAATTCGTGCCATGGACACGAATAAATAAATCAAATTTTTCATTACTATAACACGACTTTCCATGAGATCAGTCTGTACCTTACCTATGCTTACCTTACCTTTCCTTACTTTTCCTTACTATTAATAGTTTTTCATGTCCATGGCACGACTTTCTTTTTCGTGTCATTTATGTATTGTTTTCTCTCTTTTTATATCTAATTTTAAATCATTATCGCTTGGGGTTTGGGTTAGGGTGTCTATAAATGTAACAGAAAGTGATTCTAACCCCAACCCTAGGCAACAATGGTAAGAAAATAGGGGGGAAAAAACAATGAGAAAGCAATACATAAAATGACACGGAAAAAAAAGTTGTGCCTTGCACACGAAAAACTATTTATAGAAATTTGTGCGAGTGACACGAAAAAGACATTTGTGCCCAATGCACAAAATAAAGCTGAATTTCGTGCCATGGACATAAATAAAATAATCAAATTTTTACTTTACCTTACCTTACCATACCTTACCTTACCTTACCTAACGTATATTGTTTTGTCTTGCTTTGTCTTTTCTTATCTTGGCTTTTAGCACCTCATAAAAAAGAACCATGGTTTTACTACAACTAAAACATTTAACATTGTTACTATAGCCGGTTTCATTGGACCGACGTGATACACGTCTTAATCTGAACTTTACTTCCGGTTTCGGTTTTTTAATGGTCTGACTAGTTGCTAAACTGATCTCTTGAACAAATGCCTCGTCGAAAATAACAAATGTTTTGGTTTCTTAGGTAATCTATGTGTTTTTTTTTTTTTTGCTTGTTAATAAACTACGTTTAAAGTACTTTGTGGAGTTTACCGGAAGTTATGTGTGGACCGCGACAGCCGCTTGTTTCTGTTGTTTCTGAAACCTTGCAAAAAACATGGCTACCATGAATATGCAACAGTAACCATAGTTTAAAATCATGATGAAATCAGATCTGACATTTTTTTTAATGGAATACCGCCATGTTCATCATGAATTATTTATCGGTGCATATCATTATTTTTTTCAATTTATGTGCCCTCATAGTCTATCTATAATCAAACACATGAGCTCCCCCTTCGAATGACATCTCTGCATGACGTATGTCTCAGGGTAGGGGTGGAACTTTATTGACTGTCCACTGGCCAGGCGTCCAACGTATAATGATCAATTTCTGAATCATGAAATCAAATCCTGCCCTATATTTTTTTATAATCACAATATGGAAGAAAACATCATCACAGTTTCCTTTTCATGCCAAATTTATCTATGTTTTTTGTAGTAAAGCCATGCTTTTAGAAATAGTATCAATACAGCACAAAACATGCTTACTATACTTTTACTCTAATAAAACCATGGTTAATTTTGATAATGGCCTATTAAGAACGTTCAGCTTATAATAGTAGTTTATAATTTCTGAGGGCAGGTGCAATAAAATTTCTGCTGGCAGGTGCGATTTTTTTATTTATCTGATGCTTTTATCCAAAGCGACTTACAATTGCTATATATGTCAGAGGTCGCACCTCAGGGACACAATGGTGTGTCACAGTGGATTCGAACCCGGGTCTCTCACACCAAAGGCGTGGGTCTTATCCACTGCGCCAACACCACCACATTTTTGCAGGAAATGTCAATTTGGTGCCATTTGACTTCAACCCATGCGAAGATAAGTGCGTAAAGTAACTTGTAATTTCATGTCTCAAACAGGTAAGATGATGATGTAGAGGCGAAAGTTACAGATTGCAGTCTTAAAAAAAAATTAAAGTATGGCATTATTTACAGGCAGCTTTTACAGTTACATGTAAACCACTTATTTTTTGCTCTTTACTTGGTTTATCAAAGAAAAAATAGAATCTGAGGTAGTCAGCAATTGCATGCACATTTTAACTTCTTAGTTACATCATTCAATTCTTCAGGCTGGGGTAAAGAGGGCCTACAGTATTTAAATCTGGAGCTCGAGAATTATTGAAGACCCTGAATGCTTTCCAAAGCCTTTGCAATATTTTGACTTTGAGTACAGTTACAACGCTCCTTTTAGGCACACAATTAATATGAATTTTGGCAGGATGTCGTCTCAGTAAGCCTCACGAAGGCTTTCCAAGTCCGTTTCTGTGTCTTATCTCACGGACACTGGTGATAACCGATAACAGCATGCAGCTCTCTAATTACCATCTGTGTGTCCAGTGGCTTAGGGAAATGTCAGTAATGCTAATTGAAGGGATAAAGAAGTAGAGAAAATTCTTGGCCCTATAGGGATCTGGAGATGGTTCAATCCCTAACTATGCCATTGCCGCGATTATCGTAACTTCCTTATTGCCGTGATCTAATGACTAATGGCTGCAACAAACTGCGCCGCATCTCAATGTGTTTTTTTTTCTCTTTTTTTTTGGTTTCGCAGTGACGGCTTGTCAACGGCCCGGTCACTAATGCATCTGTGTGCATAATGAAAAGTTTTTGCATCGACAGTCGAGTATTACAGCGCAGGCTGAGATTTGGGAATGATTTTTGGGAAGGAGAGCTTTCCCTTGCAGAGAAGCAAACTAGTCCTTTTATTCACGGCCCC
Source organism: Paramisgurnus dabryanus (assembly GCF_030506205.2). Lineage (NCBI taxonomy): Eukaryota > Metazoa > Chordata > Actinopteri > Cypriniformes > Cobitidae > Paramisgurnus > Paramisgurnus dabryanus. The sequence goes on along the minus strand of NC_133346.1, from coordinate 18,484,645 downwards.
AGTTCTGTTAAAGATGCTAATAAAAAGAAGGAAGGGGAAAATGAAGTGCTAATATGAAAGTTGAGTGCTGCTGTATCCAGATAACCTCATTTATTAACGTGAACTTTGCTTTCTGGCTTCGTTTGACATCTAATGTAATTACAATAATGGTATGGACTACATTGAATGTACTTTGCTATTTGATCAGGATTCATTTTAGTAAAATGATGTGGATTTTGTCGACGTGGCCGGCGTTAATCAATTTAGCCGGTGAAGTTGAATGCTCCTCTGCTTTAATGTGAGCTTTAAAGGGACACTCCACTTTTGTTGAAAATATACTCATTTTCCAGCTCCCCTAGAGTTAAACTTTTGATTCTTACCGTTTTGGAATCCATTCAGCTGATGTCCAGTTCTGGTGGTACCACTTTTAGCATAGCTTAGCACAATCCATTGAATCTGATTAGACCATTAGCATTGCGCAAAAAAAAATAACCAAAGAGTTTTGATATTTTTCCTACTTAAATCTTGACTCTTCTTTAGTTACATAGTGTAATTAGACCGACGGAAAATTAAAAGTAGTGATTTTCTAGGCAGATATGGCTAGGACTACTCTCATTCTGGCGTAATAATAAAGGACTTTGCTGCCATGACATGGCTGCAGGAGGCGCAATGATATTACACACTGCCTGAAAATAGTCCCCTTGGTAACTTTCAATAACATAGGACTATTTCCGGGCACTGCGTAATATCATTAAAAAATAGCATATTTTCAAAAAAAAAGTGGAGTGTCTCTTTAACACTTTTAAGGTGCCATATGAGATCCGTTATTGGCTGTGTGGTTCCTTAAAGAATCTTTAATATCTTTGCAGTGAATACGGATGTTTTTTGGTTTATGTTGCTCTGCCTTCTCATTGAAGGCTCACGGGAAAATGCGAACACAGTTTGAAATTTTGCCCCATTGAAATTGAGATGGTCTTTTCTCAAGGGAGAAATCTGAAAAGCAGAAGACTTAATGTTTTTATTAAATCTCTATTTAATCTGTTTGCTGAGATCTCATTTGTGTTTTCTTTGCTTGGAAAGTCTTTTATTTTTATTATTTCAATGTTTTCTATATTCAATTACTTCCTCAGATATATCTCAGTGCATCTGTGGGATATTTTTTGCGCTACGCTCTTGATTTGTACAGGACGAAGAGGACAGCAGGCTGAAGACAATTAGACTCTGGAATTGGATATTCTGTAAACAAGCAGATTACACCCTACTGGTCGTGAAGGTGACTTTCATTTTTGAGAAAATGATTTTTGAATGCGCTGCTGATTCTCTAAGCACCGCTGGTCCGAGATCTCGGTGGGAAACAAATATGTCCAATATATTTTAAATTGGGGAATTTAAAATTTAATCTAACAAGCAAACAATATTTCATCAAAATCTAGTTTATGTGTTCGTTTCCCTGCTGCGATATTATAAACATCTGCTGCTAGAGAATAGTTGACTTTTATTGAGAAGTTTAACAATTACTTAATATTATATGTTGTTTATACAGTAGGTGGTTTGTATTCTTAGGAAAGAAGAGTGTCAGCGATGCTCACAAGAATTTGTACATATTTTACGACTTGGCTAATTCATATTAATTCATACAACCACATTTATAAGTTTTTGTACAATTTGCCTTGATCCCTGTGATGTTGGCGGGTTTAGGGGTTCGGTTTTATTTCATGAGAATCGTACGTTAAGCTGGAGATGGTGATCCTCCATTCAGAGAGAGATGTTCCTCAGGCATCCTGAGATGCGGGCAGAAACCGTGGGATCATCAGGGTGGAACAACAAGTGAAGTTGAGTGTCATCCACATTAGCAGTGGTAGGAAAAGCCATGTTTTTGAATGACAGAACCCAGGGATGTCATGTATATCGAAAAGAGCAGTGGTCCAAGCACAGAGCCTTGAGGCACCCCGGTATCGAGACGTTGGAGTTCCGAAACGTCATATCTCTAGGATACCCAAAATTACCTACTTGAGAACCATAGAAGCGCTGTGTCAGAGACACCCAGAGCCATGAGGGTCGACAGGAGGATGTTGTGATTGACCGTGTCAAAAGCAGCGGATAGATCCTGTAAGTTCAGCACAGATGATTTGGAGGCTGCCCTTTCCTGCCTTAGGGCTTCAATGAATGGTTATTTCTGGGTCATTAGTCCCTTTCACACATACAGTCTTTACTGTTAATTTACTGGTAAATTGCAGTTAAAAGGTCATGTGTGAACAGAACCTTTCTGGTAAATCAGTGCTGCCAATTTACCAACAATAGAGTTTGTAAGATTACCAGTAATTTAACGGTAAGCGCTATGTGTGAACAAAAAATTAATTTAGAACGGATGCCATCAGAACGCCCTGACAGCTTTGGGCCAATAATATATACACATTTAATTCAGGTATTGAGTCCTCTGCATTGTGAATTGTAAACTGGATTTTGTATGTAACATTTACTGCAACAATTAGTTGTGAACTAGACAATTTATGTAATTTTTTTCATGCAAATGTTGCGTCGGCAGAACAGTTTAAAAAGAACTTTTACATGAACTCATAAAACGTGAAAACCGGTGTTGTCCTAAGAATCCAGCAAATGTGATTATATGGAGATAAGCTGAATAATGTTTGACCTGAAGGTCACCACTAATCTAAATTGGAATCGCTTCATCTCTTGGGCTCTATGACAAAACAGCAAGGTGAGATGAGTTTGGGTGACTCACAATAGCCTTTGATTGGATTTTTTGACTCGGGGTAGGGCAGGGATAAATTAACACAAACTTTCTTGTCTATCTGCGGGCATGCTCATCTAAACGGTTTAAAGACCTTCCTTTTCCAGGAGCGCTTTGTCATTTCTTTCGTGTCACATTATGTGCTGCCTTTAAGTCATTTCGGAATTATGGTATTTTTGAATTCAGTGCACATGAATTGCCATTTTTGCAGGTGAGAAAGTTTTCGTTTTCAGGTTTGAGTGTTGTATCGATCAAAGAAGCTTTTAATTTATTTATTTTCTGTTGTTTTAATTTTGAACACTGACCGTAAATGCTGGCCAGCATTTTGTATGCGATTATAAAAAATTTTGATAAATCTTGGTGGAAAATTGTGAAAGGTTTATCAAAATCGAACTCATGACCTTGGTGTTGATAACTGCATCCTCTACAAATTATGCACACTAAATGTGCATTCACTACACTTCACACATAGACCTAAAAGCAGCATTTTTTTTCTCAAAATTATTATTATTATTATTATTTTTTTCAAATTAGTGCATGTGCCAGTAAAATGTCTGTCACCTAAGGCATTATTATCCATAGTTGTTGTCATTATATTCATTGTTTCTTTTTTAAGATGCTTACTTTGCCTCAAAGTTAGACCCTACAGAGTGACACATGTTGTGGTTGGCGGATCGTGCTGAGAGCTGGTGGGAGATGGCAAGTTGTATGATATAACCCCCTATTTACTCGTGGTCATGTTTTAGAGGAACCAGAGGGTGCCTGTGATCTTTAAATTGGCCCATGTGGTATTTGGGCCCTGTTGTAGTCTTTGTTAAACTTTAATTAACATTAAGACACGTACACATAGGAGTTAGCGTTGAGCTTCTTTACTAGCATGCACCGAACTCTGCATATAAAGTTTTTTCAACATACCCCAAAACATCCTGGGTTAAACCAACTACACAAACTGTATGGGGGTGCGCTGGGCGGTACCATTCGCTGCATATACTACATCCCCCTTCTTAAGCTTTAAACAAGGTATCAATCAGAGGTAAAGCAAGGACAGTATGCTGAAAATACCACCAGTGTATATAAAGTAAACATTTGCTATGAACAAGCAACATTAACACTAGACTAGCATACTTATGTAAGCACATAATCCGTAAACCGTGCCGGTTGCCTAACTATACGACCGGCTCTTGTGCATTGCGGTTGTTGCACACTCTTTTCCACATCTTGAGGTGGGTCAATTGAGGCAGGTTTTTGAACAGAGTCATTGCACAAGTTATTGTACATGGAACAGTCAGGTTGTAAGTTCTGTTTGAATGACCTGTCAGGTCTGAGATGACGTCTGTTCCTGCGGTAGATAGTGCCAGATGATGTGACAACATCATATGAGCGGGGCTCCTCTCGGATACTGACAACTGTAGCTGGTTTACAGGTGTTTTTTATTTTCATATATACTCTCTGTCCCCCTTTTAATGCTGGAAGAAGAGCTGCTGTTCTATCATACCATCTCTTTTGCTGTGATTGAATATGCTGCAGCGCTTCCTGGATGTGTATAGGCGTAGAAGGTTGCAGAACAGCTTTGCTGGCTGGTAAAGTAGAACGTAAGACTCGTCCCATAAGGATCTGGGCTGGAGAGTACTTGAGGCCAGTGACAGGCGTGTTACGGAGAGTCAATAAAGCCAGGTGAGGGTCAGTGCCAGACTGAGCAGCAGCTTTCAGCATAGACTTAACAGTCTTTACGGCCCGCTCTGCCATGCCGTTGGACTGAGGGAAGTTTGGACTGGAGTGTGTGATGTTAAAACCCCAGTCACGAGCAAACCGAGCCATTTCAGCACTGGCAAAGGGTACATGATCTGCGATAAGGATCTCAGGCACACCGTGTCTTGCAAACACTGCCTTGAATTTTGTTATCAGTGAACCTGACGTTTTGTCTGACAGCTGTAGGACTTCTGGATATTTAGAGAAGTAGTCCACAATCAGAAGAAATGAACGTCCTTGAAAGTCAAAAATGTCAGCAGCTATTTTCTGCCAGGGTCCATTTGGGACTGGATGTGAGATAAGTGGCTCCTTTTGATTTTCAGGATGACTCTCTTGACAGCACCTACAGGCTTCCACCATGTGACGTACGGCTTCAGTGAGTCCTGGCCAGTAGAAGCATGATCTGGCGTGAGCTAGAGACCGCTGAATACCCTGGTGTGCCGTATGAAGTCGATTCAGCACTTCCTGTCGTAGTGCACGCGGGATGATAATACGATCATCTTTCATGAGTAGCTCATCATCTATGCTAATAGTGTGTCTGACTTGCCAGTAAGCTTGAGCAGCCAGTGGGACATTTTTCTTTCTGTCTGGCCAGCCTTGCTCATGTAGCTGCCGTATCAGGTGAAGTTCAGGATCTGACTGTGTGGCCTGTTGGATCATGTGCATGATGTTACCACTGAGTGATTCTCCATTCACTGCGTAGATGACCTTCTCTTCACTTAGGTCTAGACTCTCCGTTGCATCAGACTGAATGTACGCTCTGGACAGCGTGTCTGCAATGAGCATCTGGCTTCCAGGAGTGTAAACAATGTGAATGTCATACCTTTGTAGCTGGAGCAGCATTCTTTGAAGGCGTGCAGGTGCGGCGCCTATGGGTTTGGAGAATATCGCCTCTAGCGGTTTGTGATCTGACTGAACTCTAATGGGCACACCGTAGACATGCTGGTGGAACTTTCTCAGAGCGAACACTATGGCTAGTAGTTCTTTTTCTATCTGGGCATAGTTCTTTTCAGCAGGCGATAGCGCTCTGGAAGCATATGCAATTGGTTGCTGTCTCTGCATTAAAGCGGCCCCCAAGCCATCTTTTGAGGCATCAGCCTGCACTTCTATCGGCTCCTTTGGGTCAAAATGTCCTAGAACAGGTGCAGCTGCTATGGCTTTTTTGAGATTTTCAAGTGCTGACTGCTGTTCAGGATGCCATTGCCAGTCTGTATCTTTCCTTAGCAACAGGCGGAGCGGTGCAGTGAGAGTGGCTTCGTTGGGAATATATTGCGACAGGTAGCGTGTCATACCTAGCAGACGTTGAAGAGCTTTTCTGTCATTAGGCGGGGGAAATTGCAATATTGCTGCAACCTTGGACTCATCAGGCTTTACTCCCTCTGCGGAGATAACGTGGCCAAGGTAAGTCACCTCATTGACCATGTATTGCAACTTGTCTCTGTTGAATTTCACATTTAGATTCATCGCCCTGTTCATCACTTTTTCCAGGATGGCATCATGTTCTGCTTTGGTGGACGCCGCTATTATCATGTCATCAGCCACCATGAAAACACCTTCAATGTCCCCAAAGCTTTCTGAGTTTAGGCGTTGAAATACCTCACTCGCTGATTTAATGCCGAAAGGCATACGGTGAAAACGATACCTGCCCCACGGCGTGTTGAAAGCACAGAGATCTGCTGACTCTTCATCTAGTTGAATCTGCCAATAGCCATCCTTCTCGTCTAAGATGGTGAACAGTCTTTTGCCAGCTAACTTACTCCGTATGTCCTCCAGGGTAGGAATATTGTAGTGCTGGCGGAGTATGGCCTTGTTTAGGTCTCTGGGGTCCAGGCAGACTCTCAGTGCGCCATTTTTCTTTTCTGTGATGCAGAGACTGCTAACCCATGCAGTAGGCTTGGAGACTTTGCTTATGACACCCCGTTGCTCCAAATCATCCAGTGTCTCTCTGAGTCTGTCATGGACTGCATACGGTATCTTCCTGCAGCCATGTATTACTGGAAGAATGGACGGGTCAGTATGAATATGGTGCAATCCTGGAAACTGGCCCAAACCTTGAAATACTGATGGATAGCGGCTGAGGAGCTCAGATTTTGTGGTGGGTGATGATGGTGTAAGGACGTCTACTTTTCTTATGAGGTCCAACTGCACACATGCCTGTCTTCCAAGGAGGGCTATATCTGAAGCTGTAGTCACAAAAAACATCATGTCAGTTGTTTTATTTTTAGACTGCACATGGAGTTTAACAACACCTTCTGGTTTGATACGGGTGCCTCCATATGACACAAGCACTGTGCTGGTTTTTTGGATGTTCACAGGAACCTGAAGCTGATCAATGATTTTCATTGGAATGACGTTTGCTTCGGCGCCTGTGTCAAGCTTGAAGTTGACTATCGTGCCTGCCATACGCAGATTTGTGTGCCAGCCTGTCTCTGATGTGTCGGAATGAACAACAGTACCGACAAACAGTGTGTCTATCCCAGATATCTCAGTGTCTATGTCGAGCGCGTCCATTTTGGCTTTTGATTTGCACACGAGAGCAAAGTGGTTCTTTTTGCCACATTTTTTACACACTTCGTTATAGGCTGGGCATTGTCTTGGCATGTGAATGCGTCCGCATTTGCCGCAATTTTTTGAATGTCCTCTAGTTGACGTTGTAAATTGTTTGTGCACGGCTGGTTTGTTTGATCTCCATTTAGGCTGCTGTCCTTTTTTTGTAATAGCATGCACAAATTGTGTTTCAGATGTTGCTGCCATGGCTGTAACTTGTGCCCTCGTTACTTCTTTAGCTCTGCACATGTCAATAGCTTTTGAAAGTGTCAAATCAGATATCGACAGCAATCGTTCACGAAGCCCAGAGTCAGTTATGCTGAATACTATTTTGTCTCGTATCATGAGATCTTCAGTTTCTCCGAATTCGCATGTGCGTGCTTTATTTCTTAGCTCAGTGACAAATTTGTCTATGCCTGCTTGCTCAGAGAACGTGTGGGCCCAGAACTGATGTCGTTCAAAGACAGTATTCTTTCGCGGAGCACAGTATTTCCGCAGTGCCGCGAGGACCTCTGATAACTTTTTACGTTGTGGATCCTCATATTCAATCTCAAGCGAGTTATAAATGTCTAGCGCCTCTTCTCCTATGCAATGCAGTAGTACAGCGATCTGTCTCGTCTCAGATTTATCCACTAGAGCTGAGGCAGTAAGATACAAATTAAATCTTTGTTCCCACTTACGCCAATTTTCAGCCAAGTTCCCCGTCAGGGACAAAGGTGTCGGCGGATGAAGCATTTCCATCGTCTCCGTCTCGTTAGAACAGAGGGCTCGTGTTGCTGTTTTCACTGTTCACCCGCGCCGCGGTGACCTTCCGTCACAACTTAATATGCGTGGTGTTATTCAGTGGATGCCGTGACTTCTGACACCATGTTGTAGTCTTTGTTAAACTTTAATTAACATTAAGACACGTACACATAGGAGTTAGCGTTGAGCTTCTTTACTAGCATGCACCGAACTCTGCATATAAAGTTTTTTCAACATACCCCAAAACATCCTGGGTTAAACCAACTACACAAACTGTATGGGGGTGCGCTGGGCGGTACCATTCGCTGCATATACTACAGGCCCCGTGGAGAGGTGATATGTGTGGGGTTCTTCATCATGGAAAGCAGAATTTCTTTGTGTCAACTCTACAGGTGCAGCTCGGCAAACCTGTGGATCCAAACTGTGCTTTCTGAAAACAAGATGAAAATTTGAAATGATATTTTGGCTCTCAGACACAATGGCAATCATTCTTTATTTCTGCTTTGGAGGCATGATTCTCTGCAGTACAAAGCACTTAAGTTTCAGTCAGAAATTGATATGCAACACACATTTTGCCAGCATTAACACAGTTTTGTACTAAAGGTGAAGATTTCTCTGTCAAAAGTCTGGAGAAGTTCATATGCATTTTGTATTCAACCAAGAAGTTAAGTAACTTATCGAGAAGAATAAAAGCGATAGATATTCTTTCATGTTTTCCAGTGATTTTTTTGTGTTTAAATGTTGCTCTATCGGGTCAACTGGCATGCGAATGATTTTACTTATCCGCCATGTTTATTTATTTTTTTATTGTTGTGTTTACAGCCTAAAGCGGTAGGTGTTCGTCTTTGTAGTTTCATGAATAATGCAGCTCGCCTCCCGGGATTGATGATCTTTAACTTTCTCGACTTTGCTCCATATGCTTATATATTCATTTATCTGTGCTAACGTAGCGTTAACGGTGGGAGTGAGGCATCTGAGGAGACCGTCAGCGTGTCAGTGGGGAAGTGTTGTGCCATTTTACCTGACAGCTGGATGTCTGATACCCGCAACTGGTTTGGAAATTTAGATTTATATTCAGCCATGCTTCAAAATCAGAATTATTCAGTTCAAGGTTAATACACTTTAAGGTCGATGCGTTTGATATAGAAATATAAACTAACTTACAACCGATCAACGTCTTGAAGTTTTCTTTGACGTAAAGGTCGAAAAACTTTTTAAAGCAAAATAGAAACAAAAATTTTGATTTTTATGAGGTATAAGCTATTTCATTGGCAAAGTGTCAAAAAAAGTATGACAGAGAGTATTTCTGTACCGTATGCACTTCGCCAGGGTTCGTACAAGTTTCTGAAAGTTTTTTTTAAACATTAAGATTCATTGCAATCTGTTTTTTATGTGCAATATCAGTGCTGAAAGTACAGTGGAAGTCTTCACCTGGAATAGCGCATACGCACACCAACCAAGAGCTGACACGAAATCAGCATCACAGAAGAAGTGTGTTTTTGTTTGTGAGGGAAATTTAAAGGGGCCATGGCATGAAAATCTGACTTTTTCCATGTTTAAGTGCTATAACTGGGTTCCCAATCTTTTTGTCAATTTAGAAAATGTGAAAAAGATCAACCCAGTAACTTAGTTTTGGTAAACCATTCTCTCCAAACACGTAAAAAATTAGGTCATTGAAATTTGGCTCTCCTTATGATGCTCTTATTATAATAATACAGCCCCTTAATCTGCACTATCCAACCACAGCATAGCCATTTAGTGCATAGAGAAAGAGAAAAAATAATTCACAACACAATTGAGTTTTAATTGCAACAAACCACCATCATTCCGATGAGTGTTTGAATTGCATCAGCTCATTTGCTTTTTAAAGGACACACCCCAAAACCCAAATTTTTGCTCACACCTACAAAGTGTCAATTTTAACATGTTATAATAAATTATCTATATGGCATTTTGAGCTAAAACTTCACATGTGTACTCTGGGGACACCAAAGATTTATTTTACATCTTAAAAAGTCTTGCGACATGGCCCCTTTAAGCTCGTTCAGCTTCCCAATGAACCCAGCATTATGGAAACAATGGGTATAGTTTGCTTATCTGGGGTAGCAGCGGAGTTGTGCGTGTGTTTTTGTTTAAAGTCGGATTTTGTTGAAATGGGGCGGTCCCAAATGGGTCATTAGTCACAGGCGGTAAGTAAAACTGCATCAAATGTGCATATTAAGTGCATATAATGTAAACGACACGAATATGTAGTGAATCATAAGTTATCCAGAGATAGTGGGATAGTGTTTTGTGTGTGTTGCTTGCTTGCCTCCAAGGGTTCGGGTTTTTCTGGGAAAGTAGCGGTTGAGCTGATCTGTTTTTTATAAATCTGATAAAACTAAAGACTTTTTGGAGATATGAAGGATGCAATATTACTTTATAGGTACTCAATATTAACATGAAGTTAGCATAAACACTGAGGGTTATGTGTCCTTTAAACATTGGATGACTGTTGTTTGGCATTAAGAGTAAATTTGGACTAAATAATGACAGATTTTCCATTTTGCTTCAACTACTACTTTAACATCTGAGTTAACATTTCTTAAAGACTTCAACAGAACCATCTAAACATCATATTTTAAGTGAATATGGGTCGTCAGATATTTTGCCCTCGCAAATCCGTCAAAAAAATCTGTCAAATATAAAATATCTGTCAGAGAGATAGTGTCAATCATTGTTCAAGGGTATGAAATTGTCGCACCTTGGCAATCCATCTCTCTCTTCATATCTCATGGCCTTGACAAGCAGTGACTGTGGCTCAGCATCACAGTGTATTTCACCACAGTATATACAGTACAGTACAACCTTTTCAAGTCTAAGCAGCTAACAGTAGGGTATAAAAGCAGAAACCCCTTGACAGAGTTCTTAAACACAGCAACTGTTTTATGAGGTTATTCCCAAAGCTTAAATTTTTAACTATGTTTGAGAGGGCGTATTGCACTGGGGCACTCTGACTCCAATACGAGTTCCCATGAGTATTATGGGATATCCCAAACTAGAGAGCACTCTGTTGAATCGCAAAGCTGTTAGAAATTACTTACTGTATTGCCTGGGGAAAGTCCATTGAGCAGTCTTTTACACAGGGTATAGTATCCAAATGCGTATTTTATTCTAAATTACTTTTCCCATTGACCTTGCATCTGTGCATTGTAGGAAAGATTAACTAATGGCTTTTTGTAAAACATACCCAATTTCACCACAGTAAGGCAATTAATGAAGTAATTAAATAGTGCAGGTAGAAACACCAGAGTCATCAGAAAAGTGACACAAAAAAACAACAAATAACTCTTTTGTTGCCTGGATTTTTGTGCTAAGTTGTTTTCTGCTTTTATTCAATTAAGAGGATATTAAAGGAATAGTTCACCCCAAAATTACATTTCGGTCATTTATTTATGGAGTGAATTTTGTGCCATATTTAAACAAACAAATCCAGCATGTTGCAAACAAACTCTATATGCTTTGCAAATGGAAACTCAACTCACAAACAAACAGAAAACGCTTTGCAAATACAAAAGCAATTTGAAAGAAATTGCATAGGTGTTACAAATATGTACTGTGTTTTGCCAACGTGATCTCATGAGAATACGTGTGTATTTTTACTGAAACGTATTATATCAACGTTTTGACAGGACAAATACATAAATTATTTATGTATTTACAGATTTACAGACGTTCAAATTTGTATGTAAGTTATTCCTATTCATAAATATTAAAATCTCGGGCATTGACTTTTCTCATTCATATTATTGACTTGTTTCATATTTTCTTACTTATTTATTTAAGACAGTTTACCCATTTACCTAACGAAATGATTATAATATTCAGAGAATTATGCAATATTAAACAAGACTAACTGTTACATTTTAAAACTTTAAAACATGTCTGTAATTATTTAACTATTTTTTAATGTTTAGTTTGTTTGCCATGACACACAAAAACGCGTTTTCTCCTATGCTGTTTTCTATGCAATACGTTATTATTACTACTAAGCAATAATTACACCAAAATACAACATCAATTCACAAAAGCCTGACAAATTAAATATGTCTTTATTCAGTTGCTGCCCCTGACCGGGGGGGTATCTAAGGTTAAATTCTGTGTTTTTCAGAGAGATTAAGTTGAAAAAGTACTGTTCTTCTGCTGTTTTGGATTGCATGGTCACATTTATGAGAAAATCATGGTCACATTTGTGAGAAAATCATGGTCACATTTGTGAGAAAATCATGGTCACATTTGTGCAAAACACAGTACATATTTGTAACATTTTTTTTCTCAAATTGCCTTTTGTGTTTGCAAAGCATTTTCTGCTGGTTTGCGAGTCGACTTTCCCTTTGCAAAACAGACTGAGTTTGTTTGCAACATGCTGGATTTGTTTGTTTAAATATGGCACAAAATTCACTCCATATTTGTTTCCATATATTTATTTAAAGCATCCTAAACCTGTTGTTTCAGTTCCTATGTGAGGTGTTTTAAAGGGACACATCTGTTGTTATCCAACAGAAGCAATAACAAAAGCTGTGGAAATAAATAAATAAATAACTCACAAAGGAAAGAGTCCACACAATTCAATTTTTCATGTCCTCTGATGTTGTACAGATGGGGCTGAGATTTTTAGAGAATAGAGGTTTTTTTTTAACATTAGTTAATGAATTAGCTAACATGAATAATGGACAATATTTATACAGCATATATTAATACAAATTTGTTTATTTCAGAATTAATAAAAGTTAACTGTTAACATTAGTTAATGCCCCAATTGTATTGGCTAACATTAGATGAATAAATGCTGGGGAAAAAATTATATTGTTATTTGCAAGCGTGCCGCACATGCCCTGAAAAGTGAAGCCAAAACGTCTCGATCGCCCCCCAGTGACTGGTCCTAGTACAAGTCATAAACCCCGCCTCCACATGTTATTTAATGGGACTTAAGACCAACTAAACAATTTAATTAGACTTCAATTAACTGGTTTTCCGAAAATGGTGGTGTCACGTCATGATTGACAGCTGTGATATCGTGTGATATGCGCATTCTGCGAGAGCGAGGGCGGGGTCTTGATTTTGCGGCTTTACTTCCTGCACACTACTGCGCAGGACTGGTCCCGAAATTGCTACTGTGCAGACTCAAGACCCAAGATGTCTGCGCCATCGAGACACTGATGGCTTCACTTTTCACCAATGGAAGAGAGCGAACAGACGTCATCCATCTTTTTTTTACAGTCTTTGATTAGTTCATATTAGCTAATGCATTTACTAATGTTAACAAATATAATTTTATTGCAAACTATTCCCGAATAATAATTCAAATGTAGGTCTTTTCCTCACACAAATTAAAATTTAACTCAAGAACAATTTGGTTATAGTTCACTGGGTTGAGTGAAGTTTTTTTTATTGGCGAAACAGTCCTTAAGACTTTGACAAATGGGTGCTGTTAACGGCTAAACAAGATGTAAACACTCTGTACATACAGTCCCTTCTGTCTTCTGAAAAGTCACCCACCTGTTGCTTATGATGTCCGCTTTCTGCTGGATTTCTCACGGCGAGAGAACCTCAGAGTAATGCTACACAGACAATGTGCTGACCTCATGTATAAGTATTGAAGAATAGGTCTCTGTTGAAGACCTTGCCCAGGGTGCTTTTCTGGATTTATGCTCGGCTTGGTGGAATGACTCTGTCTCCCGGGTGCCAGCGGGGTTGAAATAGAGGCTGTGATGAAGTGGAGTAAAGGACAAACTCACTTGATTTTAATAACGTGTTGTCACAGCAGATAAGTTGGCCCTGTATCAGCCGGGCTCAGGGAGTTGAAGTCAAGCCAGCTACTTTAAATACAGCTGTTCTGTCAGAGGTACAGTCTCCGTATCAAGGTTACAAACGTTGCCTGCATATTCATAATGGTGATCGAAGAAACTCTGTGCCGTCTCTCCGTCACCTCATTGTGCCTCGTTCTTAGCCGTACCCTCATTACAGTACTGCTGATACGGTAGCAGCTAGAGCCAAGTTCAAACCAGAATTATATCAATATCACATAATGTCCTGAAAAGTACACTACACGGAGAGTTTTACAGTAGTCCTTCCAAAAAAGTTAGATTGAATTAGGAACACTTTTAACCATGAAAAATGTAGCTTCTGCTAAAATAAGTAATATTGAGTATTAATATTTCAATTTATATTAAGCTACAGGTAATACAGAATTATAAAAAGTAAAATAAAAAATATTTTTAACTTCCCCTGTGATACTGGGTACCCACCCTTGTGTCTCTACTTACTTTACATGAAGATCCTAACTTTAATATCTTATCTGTCTGATAACCTTGCAATTTCAGTTAGGACCTTATTTAATAGACAGCGCTATTAATGGATAACATTTTCTAAGTGCAGTATCTTATCTTAACAACAGATAGGAAAGGGCTATTACAGAAGCGTCCTAACTTGACAAAAACTTGATAAGGATTTCATTCTTAGTTAGGCTTAGTCCTCAGTGAGGACGTAAGGCAAAGTGATAAAAGCTGTGTTCATCTGTGAAGACTTGGGCAAAAAGTCTCATAAACCTTTGTTAAAGCAACACTTAAGAGTTTTTGCTCTTTGCTCCCCCTACAGGTTGGAAACGTAATTGTCCATTACCACTGTCGTAAATAATTTAGCCTACTGCAGCAAAGCTGGCCCTGATTGGATTGTAAGTCTGCCGTAAAGAAAGTTTTTGTAGTTTTCACTCGAACTACAGGACCGCGACCCGACGGTTGTAAACTTCTTTAGTGCGGTTTTGGCCGATAGAGAGCTGCAAAGCGAATGTGAAAGTGCCGTCCACCCTGTTTCGAGTGGATGAATGACTAAAAATTTTTTGGAAACATTATTTTAACGTAAAAAAAAGGGAGTCGGGCAGACTACCAAAACACACTTGTAGCCAATCAGCAGTGAGGGGCGTGTCTACTAACGGACATCCTTGCCGGGTTGCGTATGTGTGGGGCGGGTCTATAAAAAGAAGGTCCAGATTCTATTGGGGTAGGGGCGTGTTTGTTTAGGTGATTTCAAATATCAACATTGGCTTTCAAACATTGTGCACTCCGCCTTTAAAGAGCACCAATGGTCCGATTCACGATTTTACATTTCCTTTAGTGTGTAGGTTTGTATTAGTACATGTTAACGATATGCAAAAGGTACAAACCTCAAAGTAAACGATGATGCGAGTTATCGTCTCCAACGTATATCTCTTTTCTTGGACTACAACAAACACACGAATTGTAGGCAACAGTTTACTTCCTGGGATTGGTGATGTAGACAAGACCGACATTATCATAATTCCCCCCGCTTTTTACTCACAGCCTGTAAGCTAACTACTGTTAGCATTGCATTGAATCTTCCAAACAGGGTAAGGAGCGTCACATTTCCAGCTGACATCAGAGGTATTCAGACCAATCACAACGTACAGATTAGCTGGCCAATCAGGGTCACAGTGCTTTTCAAATTTGTGTGTTTCAAGAAGAGAGTGAAATCCACTCGTAGCTACACCTCTGCATCATAGCCAGACTACTGTTAGCTAAAGGCATACAGATGCTCATGATTGATTTAAACATTTATAAAGACATATTGCTCAAGTCATAGTCAGGTCCCAAGTCATCAAATTTGCCCGAGCCATACAACCGATTCCACAACCCTGTCGGTAACTTTTCACCAGGGTACCATTAAACAATATTTAGAAATGGGGTGCACCAGAAAAGTCCCACACTTAGATTTATTATGTAACATTTTTTTAATTACAGTATGACAAAAAAGGCATACCTCCTTTCAGAGCACAGTCAGGTTGAAAAGGATATCAAACGCTCGTCCCCGCGACTAATTCGCTCTTTTAGCCCAGTGTGTTCTCACCCACCCACCTAACAAGTGGCACCATAACCAGCAACAGGAGTGGGCTAGCTTTAATTAAACAGTGTTAATTATAACAGTGAGGAGGGACACGCTCATTATACTGATAACAGCTGCTCGCACGAACACCAGCCAACCACCCCCGGATAAAAACCCATACACCATATCAGAAAAGCACGCACACGACCAATAATCACCTATTACATATGCAAGCATAGCCTTTTATTAGCGCAGAAAGATGCTCGTATTCCTCCTGGACTGTCGTATGAACTTTACAAGCTGTGAGCTATAGCATCGGTCACTTAAAGGCCTTCAGGGTCGGCAATGTGTTTTGTTAGCCCTGCGTTTCTGTGTGACCTATTAATATTCCCATTAAAGCCATGACCATTTACTCACAGTAGGGGTGGGTCGAGCTGGCAATTTTCCCTACAATCAATCTCGTAAAACCACCGCCATTGACTTGTTGTCATAATGTAGCTGCATTATTTATTTAGGGGCATTAGGAAGTGTTAAGTATTAATAAAGATCGGTAACGCCGAAGGCATAAGACTCAAACTGCACCCATAAAAGTTGCCTTGTAAATAAATATGGGTAATATCATTTAGTGATACGCTCTCTAGTGTTGCTTTTTCTAGCTGTGGACTAGATAACGTTGCTGAGGTGAATGTAATGTTGGCTGACAGCTTGTTTACATCATTGATGTCTTACTGCCGTTGAAGCACAGATTGGGTGACATGAGAGATGATGCATTTTCACTCAGTCTCACCGTATCTTTCAGCATATCTTTTAATGTTCAGTCAGCTTGGAGGTAAGAGAGCGATCGAGAGCGCTAGGCAGTACTGATGTCTTTGTGTTCAAGCTCAGTTGTTAGCAACACAAAGGTCATGGTTCAATCCCTGGGAACACACATGCTGATAAAATGTACGGATTGAATAAAATTTCAATTGAACATCTCGCAAATGCACGGTTGCTTTAACCCATGGTTTGGTAAATTTATAGATAAACCCAACCATTAGGTTTAAATGAACATATGCTGGGTTGTTTAAATGGGTTGGGTCAAATATAGACATTTTATAGGTTTATTTAAACCAATAGTTGGGTTTGTCTGAATTTTACTCATCCATATATGAGTAAATGATTTTGCATGTATAATAAGGCACGTCTTTTAAAAATACTTTATTCTGATTGGTCGATCGTGACATTCTGGAAAAAGATATCAACCACAAGCTAAATTTTTAGTCTTTTTTTCTAATTACCTACTTAGCTGTGGTGCTTGAAATGTAAAGCTGCATTGTTAACAATGCAAAAGCGCTGTATTAATAAAAAAAATTAAATTGAATTTACAGTACATCTGTCTCCTATAATTTGTGTATAATTTGTTCATTTGTTTTTCCAATTAAAACCAAAAATGAAAAAAAATTACTTGTTTTGTTAAAAAAAAAAAAAACGGAAAACTTATTTTTTTCCATTTTTGATTTAAGCACAAAAATGAAGTTTGAAAAAAACAAATGCATTGTTTTTGGAAACAAATATTGAAAAAACATTTTTTTTGTATTTTCATTTGGTTATAGATAATGCACTGCAAAAAAAAGAGACTTGCTTTTTTAGTATTTTTGTCTTGTTTACAGTACAAATATCTAAAAATTCTTAAATTAAGAAGTATTTTCTTGATGAGCAAAATGACTTAAGAAAATAAGTCTAGTTTTCAGACAAAAAATATCAAATTTAAGTAAATTTGTGCGTAAAACAAGCAAAAATATCTGCCATTAAGGTGAGAAAAAAATCTTAAAAAATGTTCACTTTTTTTCTAGTACTGGGAAAAGATTAATCACGATTAATCACATAAAAAGTAAAAGTGTTCTTTTTTGCATAAAATATGTGCGTGTACTGTGTGTAATTATTATGTATATTTAACTACAAACACATGTATATATTTATTTCAGAATTGTTTTTTATATATATATATATATATCGTCTCGGTTACGTATGTAACCCTCGTTCCCTGAAGGAAGGGAACGGAGACGTCACGTCGTGACCGACGAATTGGGAACCGCTCCGCGGTGGCAAATCTACTTCGAGAAGCTATTAAAAAGGCCAATGAAATTGGCATGCAGATTATTTGCACCTGCTGCGCTGCCCAGCCGCGCGGGTATATAATGAGAGGCAGGTGCAGTAATCAAATCAGCTTTTTTCGCTGAGAAGCCGGCAAAATAAAGGGGCCGGCCGACTCAGCAGTGGAACAGCAACTGTGGCGACGGGACGTGACGTCTCCGTTCCCTTCCTTCAGGGAACGAGGGTTACATACGTAACCGAGACGTTCCCTTTCAGTCGGTCACTACGACGTCACGTCGTGACCGACGAATTGGGAATCCCTACCAAAGCGCCACTGGAGCTGACCCTTCCAGTGCCTGCGTAAAACCTTCCGACTTCACTTTACGAGAGGCGGAACCTGGGCTTACAGCAGAAGGCCGGTCACTACTTGTTCCTAAACCCACGATAGTGAACTAGGCAAACTGGGAAGCGAATCCAGCCTGGGCGGAACTAGGAGACGCTGCGGAGCCAACCCAGAGGAGATTGTACGAATGGGTGGCGAAAAATAGCCCATAGGTCTATGACGTGACTCTCATAACTATATTTATACTAGAGAGAGAGAGCAGAGCGGGATCTGCAAGGGACAACGTGGCAGATTAGCTCCACGGAAATACGCGCATAGGACACCTCACGGGGGCGCTATACGGGGGCCTAGCCAAACACAGGTTTTCAGGAATACAGCTAATGAGAGGCTGACAGCCGATGCTCCGCAACATCGACTGAAAAGGCGATGGAGGAAAGGCAAAACCTTATTTTGTGACGTTTTGACCTTATGGCCTTCCATATTGGCACAGTCGTTCAGCACCAAAACGCAGGCTGCAAGCCGACACAGGAGCCGACTCTGAGTGTTTCTACCGGTTTGAGGAGAGAACACGAGAGGATACCGGCTCAATACGAACACTGTAAAATCTGGTGAACGTGTTAGGTGTCGCCCAGCCAGCCGCTCTACAAATATCTGCTAGCGAGGAACCACGAGCAAATGCCCAAGATGATGCCACACTTCTAGTAGAGTGGGCTCTCAAATTAAAGGGGCAAGGGACACCCTGCTTTTCATACGCGAGGGCGATAGTGTCTACAATCCAATGAGACATCCTCTGCTTAGTGACAGCCTTCCCTTTCTGCTGACCACCGTAACAGACAAAGAGCTGCTCTGAGGTTCTAAAGCTTTGAGTTCGGTCCACATATACACGCAAAGCGCGCACAGGGCATAACAAAGCCATGGCTGGGTCTGCTTCCTCCTGGGGCAGAGCTTGTAAGTTCACCACTTGATCCTTAAAAGGAGTGGTGGGAACTTTGGGCACGTAGCCGGGCCTGGGTCTCAATGTTACACTGATATTAGCGGGCCCGAACTGAAGGCACGAATCGTTGACCGAGAATGCATGAAGATCCCCTATCCGTTTAACCGAAGCCAGTGCAAGAAGAGTTAAAGTTTTCATTGTGAGAAATTTGATACTCACAGAATGCAGAGGCTCGAATGGGGCAAGCTGGAGTGTTTTCAGCACCATGGACAAGTCCCACGGAGGAATAGAGGGCGGGCGAGAAGGATTCAGCCTTCGTGCACCTCTTAGGAATTTAATAACTAGATCGTGCTGACCCACAGATTTACCGTTTATCGGCGAGTGGTGCGCGGATATTGCCGCGATATCTACTTTAATGGTAGAAGGTGACAGCCTCTTCTCCAGACGATGCTGAAGATACGAAAGCACGATTCTAATAGAGCATTCTCGGGGGTCCTCTGACTGTGAAGCACACCAAACAACGAACAGGTTCCATTTAAGCTTATAAGCCTGTCTAGTAGACTGCGCTCGCGCCGCAAAAATAGTGTTAGATACCGCTTGCGGTAAATCATTTAGAACCTCCGCGTCCCGTCCAGCGACCACACATGAAGGTTCCATAGATCGGGACGCGGGTGCCATAATGTGCCCCCTTCTTGAGAAAGAAGGTCCTTCTTCAGGGGAATCTTCCAGGGAGGGGCTGTCGCGAGGAGCGCGAGTTCTGGAAACCAATTCCTGGTTGCCCAATACGGCGCGACTAAGAGAATGCGCTCCTCGTCCTCCCTGACTTTGCACAGTGTTTGCGCAATGAGGCTCACTGGGGGGAAGGCGTATTTGCGTAAACCCCGCGGCCAGCTGTGTGCCAGTGCATCCACCCCGAGAGTTCCCTCGTTCAGTGAATAGAACAGGCGACAATGTGTCGTTTCTGGGGAGGCAAACAGATCTACCTGTGCTTTGCCGAAACGTTTCCAAATTAGCTGAACCGTCTGGGGGTGGAGCCGCCATTCGCCAGGACGCGCCGCTCGTGAGAGCGCATCTGCCGCTGTATTGAGCGACCCTGGGATGTGAATGGCACGAAGAGACCTCAGATTCTTCTGACTCCAAAGGAGGAGATGACGGGCGAGATGCGACAGGTGACGAGAGCGCAAACCGCCTTGGCGATTGATATACGCAACAGTCGCAATGTTGTCGGTGCAAATTAATACATCCTTGTCTCGAAGCTCGTTGCTGAAACGAATGAGAGCGAGATGCACAGCCAACAACTCGAGGCAATTTATATGCCAGCGTCTCTGGAATGTCGTCCAGACACCCGAAACTGCATGCCCGTCGTACGTGGCTCCCCACCCCGTGTTGGAGGCATCCGTGTACACAATGGCATGCCTGGAGACCTGTTTTAATGATACCCCTGCTCTGAGGAATGACGGGTCTAACCACGGAGTGAAATGGAGACGGCACGTCGGTGTGATCGTTACGCGGTGCGCGCCGGTGAGCCACGCTCTCCTCGGGATTCGGTCGTGAAGCCAACGCTGAAGCGGTCTCATATGGAGCAGCCCGAGCGGTGTCACGGCCGCTGCTGCCGCCATATGACCCAGGAGCTTCTGAAATTGTTTCAGAGGGACCGCGCTCTTGCCATTGAATGAATTTAGACAAGTCAGAATGGATTGCACACGCGCTTCTGTTAGACGTGCGGTTAAATTGACCGAATCCAGTTCCATACCGAGAAAAGAGATCCTCTGCGTGGGGCAAAGTTTGCTCTTTTCCCAGTTGACCTGAAGACCGAGACGGGCGAGGTGTTTTAACACACGGTCCGTGTGATCGCAAAGCATCTGACGGGACTGGGCTATTATTAACCAATCGTCGAGATACGCTAGAATGCGCACACCGTTCTCTCTCAGGGGTTTTAATGCCCCCTCGACTACTTTCGTGAATACACGGGGAGAGAGAGAAAGCCCGAACGGTAAGACTTTGTACTGATATGCCCGCCCCTCGAACGCGAAGCGGAGAAACGGCCTGTGTCGAGGAAGTATCGAGACATGAAAGTACGCGTCCTTCAGATCGATGGCTGCGAACCAATCGTTTGGACGAATGCATTGAAATATGCTCTTGTGCGTCAACATTTTGAATGGCAATTTGTGAAGCGCTCGATTCAGTAAACGCAGGTCCAGGATCGGTCGCAACCCGCCGCTTTTCTTGGGTACAATGAAATAAGGGCTGTAATACCCAGATTTCATCTCGGCTGGAGGGATCAGTTCGATCGCATCTTTCGCCAAAAGAACAGCGATCTCGGCACGGAGAACATGCGCGTCGGCGTTTTTCACCGTGGTAAACCGAATGCCCGCAAATTTGGGAGGGCGCCGGGCGAATTGAATCGCGTAGCCGAGACGAATCGTGCGTAAAAGCCATCTCGACGGGCTGGGAAGCGCTTCCCACGCCCCCAGATACCGAGCGAGGGGAATTAACGGCACGATCGGAGTACCCGCGGCGAGGGGAGCGGATGTAACGGTTGCTGCGCTCTCTGTGATAACAGCAACGGAGGTGTTGTGAGGTGTGCCACTCACCTTTTTCCCCTGATGGGGGGCAGAGCTGGGGAGATCTCGATGTAGAAGACTCACCCGTCGTGACACACCCGGTGGCGAAAGAGGAGGAGGAGGACATAGGGCTTTGTGCCCGTCCGTAGCTCTCACGCTCCTCTGAAGACCTGGAGAAGGAAGAGGAATTCGCTCTTTTTGTGGTTTTGTGGGTGCCGGCTGAAAAGCCGGCGGAACAGAAAAAAACTGAAACCAAGGATTCCCCACCCGGCCCTCCTCCGGTGGGGGGAGTGGTGCCTTCACCATCTCCCGTAGAGCGATCCCCCCCATCTCCAGGTCGCCCGTCTCAGGGTCGTTTAGCCTTACGTTTTCCACCTCTCTTGGCAGGCTGCTGAGCGGGCGGGGCGGGCTGCTGGCGGCCGGTTCCTCGCTTCCTAGAAGAAGTGCCCCGAGGAGGAACGGGGGCGGCCGCCGCAGGACGCCCTCGGCGAGAGGCAGACTGAGGCGCCGACGTCGAAGGGGCAGATGGACGTTTCCGACGCGGCAGGATCTTCGCAATGGCCTCAGTCTGTTTCTGAGCGGTGGAAACCGCCTGTGCAAAGTTTTCCACCCTCTCGCCGAACAGGCCGGCCTGGGACACCGGAGCATCTAGGAGCTTAATACGGTCCTGCTCCCGCATGTCGGCCAGGCACAGCCAGAGATGGCGGTCCTGGACCACCAAAGTGGACATCGCACGTCCGACCGCCCGTGCGGTGACCTTAGTGGCTCTGAGCACCAAGTCAGTAGCCGCACGGAGCTCTTTAAATGCGGCCGAATCGTGACCACCCTCGTCCAGGTCACGCAGTGCCTTAGCCTGGTGTACCTGAAGTAATGCCATGGCATGGATGGCAGAGGCCGCTTCCCCACAAGCACGGTAGGCACATCCTGTTAGTGCAGAGGAGTACCTACATGCCCGCGAGGGGAGGGTCGGCCGATCTCGCCAATGGGAAGAGGACCCGGCCGGACACAGTTGCATCGCGACGGGACGCTCAACCGGGGGGAGATCGGTGTACCCTCTAGCGGCCCCGCCGTCGAGGGTGGTGAGGGGTGAGGGCTGATACGGCCGCTTCCGGGAGGAAAAAGGATTTTTCCACGACCGTGTCAGTTCCTCATGAACCTCGGGAAAGAAAGGCACTGGTGGCTGGGTCTGCTCTGTTCTAGCAGACCCGAAGTACCAATCATCTAGGCGGGATGGCTCGGGTGGAGATGGTTGACGCCACTCCACTCCGACCGTACCCGCCGCCCGAGCGAGCATGGCCGTCATCTCGGGGTCGAGCGCAGTGCCCCCTAACCGTCCCGAAGGAGGCAGAGGGTCAGACTCAACGTCCGAGAGAGACGGCCCCCCCTCCGATGCTGCGGACGAAACAGAATCCCGTGTGGTGCCAGCAGTCCCCGAGGGCAACGTAGAACATGCGCTCCCGGTTTCCATTGGCACCTCCGGCTGTGGATCAGGGTGCTGAACTTCACTGCCACCGTCGGTGGACTTATTCAGCACCGTGATGCGCAAGTCGTCCTTCGCAAGCATCACGGCCGCCTTCTTAGCGCCGGATGGCTTGGAAGGGGGGCGGCGGTCCCGGAGGTACGCCACCCGACTGCGCAGATCCACCACAGTCATGTTCAGACAAACCTGACATGTACTGTCGCGAAACGCTGCCTCCGCATGCTCAAGCCCCAAGCTTGAGAGGCAACGATCGTGGCCGTCACGAGGATTCATGTACAGCCCGCATCCGGACGATGCACACGGTCGGAATGTCATCCTGAAAAGGACGCCACCCGACCTGTGACACGAGAGAACGGCTGCCTTTACAAAGGCACAAGTTCAAGCTCGTGTTGCTCTTTTAGGGAATTCACTCTTTAGATGTAATGCGTGAGTTGATGAAGCACGCAGGGGAGAGGCAACGACACACTCAAATAAAATCAAAAAATAGAAATTAAAGAGGTGGAACAAATGCGAGTCTCCGCTGAGGTGCTGTCTGTCCTACCAACTTCGACACACACAGAGGTCCCAGAAAGGATTGCTTCTCAAGAGCAGAATGCTGCCGGCTTCGAAGCGAAAAGCTGATTTGATTACTGCACCTGCCTCTCATTATATACCCGCGCGGCTGGGCAGCGCAGCAGGTGCAAATAATCTGCATGCCAATTTCATTGGCCTTTTTAATAGCTTCTCGAAGTAGATTTGCCACCGCGGAGCGGTTCCCAATTCGTCGGTCACGACGTGACGTCGTAGTGACCGACTGAAAGGGAAATATATATATATATATATATATATATATATATATATATATATCATATAAAATATAGAAATAAATATAAATAAACATGTAAAGGTTTCTTAAATGCATACATGAATGTGTGTGTATTTATATATACATAATAATTACACACAACACACACTCATATATTATGCAAAAAATATGCACTTTTATTTTGTATGCGATTAATTGCGATTAATCTTTGCCCAGCACTACTTTTTTCTTAAACACTTAATTCAAGAAAAATTCCTCACCCCATTGGCATATTTTTTTGCTTGTTTTAATCACAAATTCAACTAAATTTGATATCTTTTGTTTAAAAGCTGCCCTTATTTTCTTAGGTCTTTTTGCTCATCAAGAAAATACATCTTGATTTAAGAATTTTTAGATATTTGTAGTAAAAACAAGAAAAAAATACTAAGTAAGAAAGTCATTTTTTGCAGTACGATACATGGATTTTCTATGAATCTCTCTCTTTCTTCTCAAATCAGTATTTCCTGTCAATTTATTTACCTATTAAGTACTCAGGTAATAAGCAATACAATCTAGCACAAAATAAATTGAAGGTTTATACAAGACCCATCAGTTTGCATTGGAGTTTATTCTTCAGAAATGACCGGCTGACTGAACATTACCCAGCACTTACTCAACTTGACTTCAGCACACAGTGATTGTTTGTCGACTAAGATCAAGAAAAAATACAGACCGTTTTTTATTATATCATTTTTGGGCGGTCGGCCGGGTAAGTGAGTTTAGTTTGATGAATGAAGGCAGATGAAAATATGCGTGTTCTCTCTGAAAAGAGGTTTCATTTCTGAAGAACTCATCTAAGCGCCCGCCTCACGTTTGACGGGCCCCGTTGTTTGCAAAATGATCATGACACTACAATTTCAACTCGATTTTTTATGGAGGGTGGGTGGTAGAGATTGTGAAAGTCTAAAGGAAACAGGGACCACAAACATCGACTGACTGAGGCTAATGATGTCGTTCCTTCAGAAGCCACCTGAATTCTCCACAGAGCAACTGGGGAAGACACCGGCGGAGTATGCTGGGAATTGTTTTTTTGTTTTTTAACTGGCAACCAGCCAGATGTTTCTCTCTGTGCCAGGTGTTCTTTTATTTATCACACATGCAGGAGTGACCTTTATATCTCAACATTAAACAAAAAAATCTTCCTCTCAGTACAAAGATGTTCCTCCTCGTATATATTTCTCTCAAGGGTAAAACATGTCGGCATTCTTTGTGAATTGTGGCATCCTATTTATATCAGCATTTGTTCCTCTTTTAAACTCGTGGCTTCAGTTTCTGTCTATTTGCACACGCATTTTCAATAAAGAAAAATATTGCATGGAATTTTTACTAAGTGCGTGCATCTCTGTATTGCAAAAAAAAAGGTTGTCTTGTAGTTTATTATTACCAATTCTTTTTAAGACTGAAAGGAACATAACTCTGGGACCACACTGTGAAAAAAACTATTGAACTATGCTAGAGAACATAATTTTTCAGTTTTTGTTACTTTTTTGTTAGCTGCTGTAATCCCTGAGGTGATAAAGTGCTCACATCAGCTTTGACTTAAGTGCTTTTAGAAAATGTTTTGAATGATAGTTTCAGAAACTCAGACAAAAAGACGCCATTTACTATGGTGTAAAATTGCACATTATTTGGCAAATATCATTGTTTTGGTGTATTTCCTGTATAATCTATGAATGGTGACCTTCTAAAGGTCCTGGGGTGTTTTTTTTTTTGCCACATTGCAAAAACACAGGTGGTTGTTGGGATTTTGGGATGGTTTTCAGGAGGCCTGGAGTACACTGTAAAAAAAATGCTGTAGTAATGCAGCTGTTTTACGGCAACTTACTGTAGATAAATTGATGTTATTTACTGGCAACAGTTTGTTTAAAGTTAAATGAACATTAAACATTAACAAGTCTTTGTCTTTACAGAATAGAACTAAAATAACAGCCTTGTGCAATGCATTCTGGGAACCAGAAATCCAAACTTTTTTCTTAATTTCCTTCAGATTTTGGTTCCCAGAATGCTTTGTAAAAACAAAGATTTGTTAATGCTTAACTCTTTCACCGCCAGCGTTTTAAAAAAAAGTTGCCAGCCAGCGCCAGCGTTTTTTCATGATTTTCACCAAAGTTTAATGCCTTCCAGAAAATGTTCTTCTTTAACCCTTGTGTGGTGTTCGTATTTTTGTTACTTAGACGATGTTTGTGGGTCCGGTGGACCCAGAGCATTATTAGTATCTTAAACCAATGCAGTCATACAAATTTATGTAATATTGTTTACAGATGTTTACTTTAGCCTTATTGCAAGTAATATAGACAGAATTTATGGTTAATATTTGTCATTTACCACTGATAGAGGACTATTTATAAACTAAAGTGCCATTCGTTTTTGTGGTAATATAAAATAGAAGAATAAAATTCTATTCTGATCCAGATATTGGGGGAAAACATGTTTATCTTAAATAAGTATAAATGAAACAAAGTTTTTTTTTGTCACTGTTGATGTTTAATTCTTTGAACTTTTGAAATTGTACACATTTGTGTCAGTCTACACAGCACAGCCCCCAACTGAACAGATGCCGTATCATAAGACATTATCCACACTGAACACATAACCTGTTCATGCCAGCCAACACAACACATAAGAAGCAAATTTTTACTGTGTGGTTGTGTTGTGTATGCATTTCTTGCATTTTATACACATATATTGTGTCCATCGTATGTCCACACACATTGCAGTACAATGTGTTGCTATTGGCCACAACTTAGAATGATGAAAATACATGGATAATATTTTACTTCACTCTCTCTCTCTCTCTCACACACACACTCATGCTCACACACATCTTTGTGGGACATTTGGTCCCCACAACGTGATAAATACCAGGTACACACACACCATAGGTTTTGTGGTAAATCCATGGTTTTACAAATGGTTATCAATATACCAAATTACCATGATTACTACTCTTTTACTACAATAAAACTATGGATTTTTTGTAAGGTAGATAATGGTAAAATGTAGAATGGTTCCAGTTAAAGAGAAGGTAAAGTGTTTGGGACAGTAGGTACCGACAAATGTTCATGCATGATATATAACATGTTGTATCCTTGCTGTATTACAGTACAGCAAGAGCAGAAGGACAAAACTCTGACATGCATCCATCACATATGTACAGACATATATACAAACACACTCATGCACTCACAGGAGTCCCAGATAGAAAAAAAAGAGTGAAGTTACATAGCACATTCAATTTTCACTCTTTTATTACCCCTGGGTCCAGTGGACCCGAACACCACATATGTAATATAAATGTGTAGGGGGGGTACACAGTGTACAGTAATTATAAATTTGATTATTTTATGTTCTTCATAGAAAATGAGCCAAGGCCAATGAATCTGAGGTTGAAACAAAAATTAATTGCATAATTTTTCTTTCAGTAAACATTAAAAACGGGTCCCACAGACCCGAACACCACACAAGGGTTAAATATATAAACATACAATATAGCAAATGAAAGAACAGACCCTCTGCTTTCAAACAAAAAAAAAACGTTTCATCCTACCTTTAGTGGTTCTTTTGCAATCAGCTTTTGAATATGGGTAGGTTTTTGCAAAAACACCATATTTTGAGCAAAATGCAGAGATAATTCCATTTTTATGACGGACTTTTCATAGAGATCCCATTCAGAGCGATCTTTAAAACAGACACGGACATGCAGCAGCTTGCCATAGGGCAATACTTCCGGTTTTAAAAAGTTGCGGAATTGCTGATTGGTCAATCGTGACATTCTGGTAAAAAAAATATCGACCATGAGCTTTTTAGTCTTTTTTCTAATTTCCTACGCAGCTGTGGTGCTTGTAATGTAAAGCTGCATTGTAACAATGCAAAAGTGCTGTATTAATAAAATGTTATTAAATTGAATTTACAGTACATCCAGTGGCGTAGTGGATAATAGCGGTATTGCGGAAAGACGGAAAATCTCGTCATTGCCGGGGAAGCGTTTTCTCTTAATTGACGAGATATCTCGTCAATGGCGGGGAAAGAGTTAATAAACTTTAAAGAAACTGTTGCCAGAAAAAAACATAAATTTAAATCTACAGTAAGTTACTGCCAAACAGCACCCAGTAATACTGTAATTTCTACAGATTTTTTTATAGTATATAGTCTGTTTTTATGTGTATGCGAGCGTACAGTACGTGCACGGTCGAATGCACAACCTTGCAAACTATAGTTTATTTGACATGTACGTGTATGTTTCACGCTTCGCTTGCACCTGTCCTGGGCTACATAGGCTCTGTCCCCGGACTTCTGGACTTCCTCAGAATCCACACTTTGATGACATCGTGTAGTGCAGACCTTAGGTACCTTTGACCGAGTCCATGACGGCGCCCCAGAGTCGTATTTTAGGACAGACTCGAGCGTCACGCCAGTAATAAGAAAAGAAGTTGCCCATCAGTGTGAACTCCTCCCATCTGTCATCTGATTGCTCTTTCGCAAGGACTTCGCAAAGACTGCATCAAGGGTGCAAAGGGGGCGCTGATGAGCACAGTTCGGAGCATAAAAATGACAGATGGGACAACCTACGGACTTTTAGACTAAGGGAGCACAAAGGCCACAAGATAGAAAGCCCATATGAAGTGCACCATTTGAGACAGGGCCATACTAGGTACCCTTGACGTGAGTCCACGAGGGCGCACCAGAGATGTATTTTGGGACAGACTTGAGCGTCACGCTGAAAATAAGAAGAGAAGTTGCATCCCATTCGTTGTCTGATTGCTCTTACAATTAAAAATGGACTAGACTCCGGCCTTAAGGTAGTTGCTAAGGTACTCTTCGATGTTTTTACTCCATTGTTAGGTGGTGTTTAGGATTTTTATTGATCATGTATAGATTTATGCAACGATGGGGATGCCAGCTGATGAGACAATTGTGTCTATTTCCTCTCACGCCTGTTTAACCTATGCTGATTTGGGCGGGTTTCTCTTATCCCCATACAAAACAACTTCTCTGTCTTTGACTGCTCTTACAAGAACGTCAGTCTCCTCGGCTGTGAACCGCTCCTGGTGTGCGCCTGGTAAATCCGTCATAATAATAGCAAACCGCCATGGAACTTGCGCCCTTGCGTTTAAAGGGAATGTTGGATGACGTTCTGATTGGTTTATTTGACGTTACGCCCAAACCACACCTATGAATAATGAACCTACTTCAGACCAACCCCTTATTGATTTGCGCCTGGCGCAAGAGTTATTTCTCCCGCCGGGAAAATAGCAACAGCGCCCAAGATCCGCCCACAAACTCACTTGCGTTTCAGATCGTTAAAATAGGACCCCAAGTGTTTTCTAGCGCTGCGTTATATATCGAAACATTATTGTGATATCAGTGTATGCAATATCCACATCGCAAAGAGTTGCGATAACCTACATTTATTTTACATGTCTATCATTTGTTTGTTGCATGCTTAGATTGTCCAAAATATATCAGATCCTTACAAAATACCCGCCAAGTAGGTCTTATACTACACTTTAAAAAATATACATTAAATTTACTTTTTTTCCAGGTAAGTGGTTGAAATCAATTTATTTAAGCTACATTCAAACAAAAAAAAACTTTTTTTTAGTTTTTTAATTGTAGCTTAAATAAATTGATTGCAACCACTTACCTTAAAAAAATTAAGTAAATTGAATGAATCATTTTTTTTCAGTGTGCAAAGATGAACCTAGCGGCTTTAAGCAGAGAGCGGAAAATAAATATGGTATGAGTGTAGGGACGAGCAAGGAAAACTACACCGACAAATGTGTTCCTAAAAGAAAGGTATGTCTGAAGTCTTTTTTTG
Source organism: Paramisgurnus dabryanus (assembly GCF_030506205.2). Taxonomy (NCBI): domain Eukaryota; kingdom Metazoa; phylum Chordata; class Actinopteri; order Cypriniformes; family Cobitidae; genus Paramisgurnus; species Paramisgurnus dabryanus. Next base: position 18,454,940 of record NC_133346.1, on the reverse strand, counting down.
TCAGAATTTGATTACATTTTTTAAAGAAATAGCTAATAAAAATAGCATTTCTTCAAGGGATATGCATACAATATATTTATTGATATGCCGCAGTAAATGCCAGCATCACAACAGTTTACAGAAGAACCACATATTGCCTATTTTCCCAATATCGTGCAGCCCTAGTGTTTTCCATACAAAAGTGTTTACAATTATTGTGAAATGATCACAGAAATCATTCAAACTAGAGATGTTTCTCTATAGTTAGGCACCAGACTGCTGCATTTACACAGTGATGGCCAATACAAAAATCAATCATCTGCCTCAAACAATTTAGTTTCTAATACAAGTTCATAAATACCTGAATACTGCAGGCACATTTATAATGTTTTGCTAATAATGAATGTGAATGGCGGTGACACGATGGTACTGATTTAGCGATGTGTGAGGTGAACTTAACCACAAAAAAACTAAACAAAATAAAGTTGTTAAAGACAAAACTTATCAGCTGCTTGTAAAATATGAATCATGTGTGGGTGGGCTTATTTATGCATAAGATTCAGATCGTATTTCATGCTGTTTTACCACAGTAACACCTTGCTGCGTGCATATTTTGTTCGAAAACAACAATGATGGATGACTCTCCTATATAAATAAAAAAGTCAAATGATGTCAAATGATGTAATGCTGTAAACAGTGGAGAATATTCAATCTCAAACTTCTCATATACTCTAAATCTTTTGACCTTTACAATGCTATATATAGACGGTTTCATCAGACGCACACGAGCTGTCACAATTACACGCCTCGACCGCAGGTACAATCTGTGTTTGTTTAATGGTCTGCCTAGTGTGTAGTTTACATGAATTGCGTCACAGTGCCAGGGTAAACGAACTTAGACCACCTAAGTCTAAGTAGTCTCGAGTTCGGTACCCCAGTGTGCTTCTCGGTCCACGTGACAGCGTTCACATTACCAATTTTTCATGCCAATTGTAAGCCCTCATAGAGGTTTTTATTGTTATGTGGTTGTTGGTTTTTGGATGGTTTCCATGGTCTTGTTATGTGTTTTCTCAGTAGATTTAAGTGTATTGCTGTGTAGGATTTTCTGGATGGTTTCTAGGGTTTTCCTTTTTGGTTACTAAGGTGTTTTAGTTGGTTGCCCTATGACCCAAGTCACAATTAATTAATGTCAGTGGGATTTTTCACCTGTTATTTCTTTCACCATGGTAAAAGTCTTATAACTCGAAACTCCTTCCAACCGGCCATATGATTTAAAGTATTATTCAGGTATACAGAACAGATGGGGTGGGATGAGTTACAAGCCAAAGTTTATTACTGGGGATTAGGGGTTTGTTAAAATATTTAACCCTACTTATGATTAATAGTGAATGTGATGCTTGCCTTAGCAATGTATTATATAAAATACACAAAAGCTGCTGTTTTGTGTTCAGTAATTAGCTCTTATTAAAGACCTTTTTTTAACTCACAAACCCATAATGGAGATTTCACAGCATGCTGTTAGAAATGTGCAATGGACGGAGTGTAGTTGCCATGGTGAAATATGGGTAACACAATGAGAAAAAAATTATAGTGATTTATTAGATTGGAGACACCGTAGAAATGCTGTATTCTTTTGAATGTAATGTAGTGCATGACACTTTCCATTATTCAGTGTATAATGTCTCACACTGTCTGCTGGCCATCCATTACATTTTTTAAATTCTCTTCAGGTACCAAGAATTGAATGTGTTCATGAGTCATCAGGGTATTCTTATATTTGAAGGTCTTTGGGATGCAAATGCATTGTAAAAAAAAAAAAAAAACTTAATGATGCAAGTCAGTTGAATATACTTTTAAAAGTTTTGACTTGTGATATGTTGACATTAGCTTAATTTGTCGAGCTAAAGTTACATAAAATATATGAAGAGTTTGGTTCCAAACGCAATAAATCCATTTTGACTAATTTGGGTTTTCTGTACCAAGAAAGTGACAAGATGAAAACCATTATTTTCTGTTACAAACTGTTACATAGCATCTTTAGGTTATAATAACATAAAAAATTCAAATCCATAATTTGATTTTCAAAGATTTATTATAAAAACTGATTTTTTTAATTCAAAATGGTGTAAATCTACTGAATCAATATATAAATGAGCATTCATCTTTGCCATGCTATATTCATTTAGTTGACTAGTGGTATACACTGATTAAAAAATAAGCATTAATGGCATTAAACAAAACACTTACTTTGTCATGTTAAGATCACTGTCATTGCTTCTGTCATACTTGGGATGTCGTTGCTGAATTTTTTTGACAGCGATCAGCTGTAAAATATTTTGGTCCTGCTTGATTTTTGTTGACTTCACGTAAAATAATGGAAAGGTTTTCATAAGATCCCTTGTGGTCAATGTGTTAGCATGACAGAAGCTTGATGCTGTCGGGAGAACAAGCAACAGCCGACATTTTTTCTTTGCCCAAGAGCCTCTCACGTAAATTATTTGAATTTGATGGCTTACGTTTATTCCCCGCCACAGAAAACCACAAGTTTATCAAAGCAATAAAAATTACTAAATTGTTTTTGTTTTTGTTGATCACGAAGTACAAATGGGGAAAACGTCTCGGTTACATATGTAACCCTCGTTCCCTGAAGGAAGGGAACGGAGACGTCACGTCGTGACCGACGAATTGGGAACCGCTACGCGGGTGACCTATCTGCTTCGAGAAACCTTTAAAACGCCAATGAACTTGGCATGCAGATAATTGCATCTGCCGGCGCCGCCCCGCCGCACAGGTATTTAATGAGCGGCAGGTGCAGTTATCAAATCAGCTATTTTTTGCTGAGAAAGCTGGACAGAAGGAAAGGGTCCGGCCGATATCAGCAGTGGAACAGCAAACTGTGGCGACGGGACGTGACGTCTCCGTTCCCTTCCTTCAGGGAACGAGGGTTACATATGTAACCGAGACGTTCCCTTTCAGTCGGTCACTACGACGTCACGTCGTGACCGACGAATTGGGAATCCCTACCAAAGCGCCACTGAAGCTGACCCTTCCAGTGCCTGCATAAACCCTCCGACTCTCCTCTTTAAGGGAACGGAAATGGGGTTGAAGCAGAGGCCGGTCACTACTTGTTCCTTAACCCACGATAGTGACTAGGCGAACTGGGAAGCGAACTCGTCAGGCGGGACTAAGATCGCTGCGGAAAGAAAACCCTCTAGGGGTCTACCACTAAGGTGATGGATAAAAAGACACGAGGTCTATAAAAAATACACTCTCTTAGCAACACTAGAGAGGCGCGGAACGAACTCCGCTAAGGGAAACATGGTAAATCAGAAACTTTCCACGGAAATACTCACAAAGAAACCACTAGGGGGCGCAATGTGGGCGCTAGCCTCACCCAGATAGTCAAGGATACATCTAGTGAGAGGCTGGCAGCCGATGCTCCGCAACATCGGCCACCAAGCGGTGGAGGAGACAAAAAACAGCTTTTTGTAACGTTTTTGCCTTAACTGCCTTCCATAATGGTGCGGTCGTGCAGCACCGAAAAGAAAGGCACCAAGCCGACACAGGAGCCGTTCCTCGATGTTCTCACAGATCTGACGAGAGAACTCGAGAGGATACCGGCTCAACACGAACACTATAGAATCTAGTGAACGTATTAGGTGTCGCCCAGCCAACAGCTCTACAAATATCTGAAAGTGAGGAACCACGAGCCAAAGCCCAAGATGAAGCCACGCTTCTGGTTGAATGGGCTCTCAACCCAAAAGGGCAAGGAATGCCCTGTTTTTCATAAGCCAGGGCGATTGTGTCTACAATCCAATGAGACATCCTCTGTTTAGTGACAGCTTTCCCTTTCTGCTGACCACCGTAACAGACAGAGAGCTGTTCTGAGGTCCGAAAGCTTTGAATGCAATCCACATACACACGTAATGCACGCACAGGACATAACAAAGCCATGGCTGGGTCTGCCTGCTCCAAAGGCAGCGCTTGTAAATTCACCACGTGATCTCTAAAGGGAGTGGTGGGAACTTTAGGCACGTAGCCCGGCCGGGGTCTTAGTGTAACGCTGGATTCAACCGGTCCGAACTGAAGGCACGAATCGTTGACCGAAAATGCATGAAGATCCCCTATCCTTTTAATAGAAGCCAATGCGAGGAGCGTCAAAGTTTTCATAGTGAGAAACCTGACGCTCACAGTCCGCAGAGGCTCGAAAGGGCAGTCCTGAAGGGCTTTCAGCACCATGGACAAGTCCCAAGGAGGAATAGAGGGAGGGCGCGAAGGATTCAGCCTCCGTGCACCTCTTAAAAACCTAATGACCAGATCGTGCTGACCCACAGATCTACCGTCTATGGGTACGTGATGCGCGGATATTGCCGCGATATCTACTTTAATGATAAGTGTCTTCTCCAAGCGGTGCTGGAGATATAAAAGCACAATACTGATCAAGCATTCCCGGGGGTCCTCTCGTTGAGAAGTACACCATACAACAAACAGGTTCCCTTTCAGCGTATACGCCTGCCTCGTAGACGGCGCTCGCGCTACAGTGATGGTGTTAGATACCGCCTGGGGTAAATCACCTAAAACCTCCGCGCCCCGTCCAGAGACCACACATGGAGGTTCCACAGATCGGGGCGAGGGTGCCATAATGTGCCAGGGAATCAGCCAGGGAGGGACTGTCGCGAGGAGAGTGAATTCTGTTAAACCAATTCCTAGTTGTCCGGTACGGCGCAACTAATAGAATGCGCTCCTCGTCCTCCCTGACTTGCACAGTGTCTGCGCAATAAAGCTTACTGGGGGGAAACCCCGCGGCCAGCTGTGTGCCAGTGCGTTCACGCCGAGTGTTCCCTCGGATAATGAATAAAACAGGCGACAATGGGTTGTCTCTGAAGAAGCAAACAGATCTAACTGCTCTGCCGAAACATTTCCAAAACAGCTGAACCGACCGGGGGTGGAGCCGCCACTCGCCGGGGCGCGCTGCTCGTGAGAGCGCGTCTGCCGCTGTGTTCAGCGACCCCGATATGTGAATGGCACGAAGAGACCTCAGATACTTCTGACTCCAGAAGAGGAGAGACGGGCGAGATGCGACAGGTGAGGAGAGCGCAGACCGCCTTGGCGATAGATATACGCTACAGCCGCAGTTTTGTCGGTGCGCACTAATACATCTTAAGCATCGAATCGCGTTGATGAAACGGACGAGCGCAAGATATACAGTGCACAGCTCGAGGCAATTTATGCCAATGTCGCTGGAATGTCGACCAGACCCCCGAAGCGACGAGCCCGCCGTACGTAGCTCCCCACCCCGTTGTAGAGACATTTTTGCCAACAATAGCATGCCTGGAGACCTATCTCAGTGGCATCCACACCCTGAGAACCGCTGGGTCTGACCACGGGGTGAAAGTGTGACGGCATCTCGATGTAATTATAATACTGTGAAAGCCGGTGAGCCACGCTCTCCTCGGGACTCGGTCATAAAGCCAACACTGAAGCGGTCTCATATGGAGCAGCCCGAGCGGTGTCACAGCCGCAGCTACTGCCATATGCCCCAGAAGTTTTTTTAAAATTATTTTAGTGGAACCGCAACCCTGCCTTTAAATGTTTAGGCAAGTCAGAATTGACTGAACACGCGCTTCTATGAGACGTGTTGTTAAATCGACCAAATCCCGTTATATTCCGAGAAAAGAGATCCTCTGCACGGGGCAAAGTTTACTCTTTTCCCAGTTTACCTGAAGACCGAGACGAGCGAGGTGTTTAAGTACACGATTTATGTGTGTGCACAGCATCTGACGAAACTGAGCTATTATGAGCCAATACGCCAAAAGGCAAACACCGCTCTCTCTCTCTCAGGGGCTGCAGTGCGCCCTCCGCAACTTTCGTGAAGACACAGGGAGAGAGAGAGAAGCCCGAACGGTGAGACTTTGTACTGATATGCCCACCCCTCGAACACAAAGCGGAGAAACGGCCTGTGTCGGGGAAGTATGGAGACATGAAAGTACGCGTCCTTCAGGTTGAAGGCTGCAACCCAATCCTGGGGGCGGATGCATTAAAATATGCTCCTCTGCGTAAACATTTTGAACAGCATTCTGTGAATGTGAATTCTGTGAATTCTCGACTCAGTACGCAGATCTAGGATCGGACGCAACCCGCCACTCTTCTTGGGTACAATGAAGTAAGGGCTGTAAAGCCCCGACTTTATCTCGGCTGGAGGGACCGGCTCGCTCGCGTCCTTCGCCAATAGGACAGCAATCTTCCGCACGCAGTACGTGCGCATCGGCAGCCTTCACCGTGGTGAAGCCTGAATATTTGAGAGGTAGCCGGGCACATTGAATGTATAACCGAGACGGATCGTGCGTAAAAGCCAACGCGACGGGCTGGGAAGCTCTTTCCAGGCCCCCAGATACCGAGCGAGAGGAAATTAACGGCACGATGTGTACCCGTGGCGAGCGGAGACGGGGAACTCAACGACGCGTGCTCTTTGGCCGCATTGTGAGATGTTGTGTGTAATGAAACACTCACCCGAAACCGCTGATGGATGCTGAGCAAAGGGGCTCCCTTGTAGATGTCCCGCTCGATACATCCGCTGGCGAATGAGGAAGAGGAGAACGTAGGGTTTTGAGCCCGTCCGAAGCTCCTATATGCCTCCGGGGACCTGGAGAAAGAAGAGGAATTCGCTCTTTGAGGTTAGTGGGTGCCGATTGAAGTCGGCGGAACACAAAACGAAACCAAGGATTCCCCACCCGGCCCTCCTACGGGGTGGGGGGGGGAGAGTGATGTTTTCACCATCTCCTGACGAGCGATCCTCTCCATCTTCAGGTCACCCGACTCAGAGCCGCTAAGTTTCATTTTCCACCTTTGTAGCGGGCTGAGTGGGCGGGTGAGCAGCTTACGACAGGTTCCTCAGAGCTGCCGGGATGAAGGAACGAAAAAAGCCGTAGCAGGACACCCTCGGCGGAAAGCAGACCAATATACTGACGTAACGGAGGAGGCAGCTAGGCTCCGACGTGGCATGAAGCCTCAGTCTGCTCTAAAGCGGCCGATCATTGTTGGACACTCTCAGCCGCGTCGCCGAAATGGCTGGTCTAAAAAGGAACATTGGGGCGATTATTAATGACCTACTTAATGCCCGCAAGACACAACCAGAGATGGCGTCCCTGGACCACCGGGGGGTGGGCATAGCACGTCCGGCGGCCTGTGGGGTGAACCCAGTCGCTCGTAGCGCCAGGTCAGAGCCACACAGGATTCTTTAGTTGCCGGACCGTGACCTCGCCTGTGCAGATCCTTCAGTGCCGTAGCCTGGCGGACCTGCATCGCGCCATGGCGCGCACGGCAGAGGCCGCCTCTCACAAGCCCGTGGGTCTGTGAGGGGAGGGAGGCTGGTCTCTTGGAGCAGCATAACCCTTAGCGGCCCCGCCGTCAGGAGAGGTGAGAGGTGATGGCTGAACGGTCGGTTCCGGGAGGAAAACGAGTTTTCCACGACCGTGTCAACCAACATGCACCCCGGGAAGAAAGGCACAGAAGGTTGGGGCTGTTCTTGCAGTCCTGAAGTGCCAATCATCTAGGCGGGACGGTGCGGGTGGGGGAGGAGCTCTCCGCTCCACACAGACCATCTCCGCGCTCCCGAGCGTACATGGCCGCCACTCGGGGTCGAGCACGGGAGCCCCTACCCAACCCGAAGGCGGGAGTGGGTCCGAGTCGGCGACCGAATAGACGACCCCCTCTCCGATGCTGTGACAGACATAGAATCCTCGTGAGGACTGAAAGAGGACGAGAGCACGTAGAACACGCGCCACCCGTCTCTTACGTCACCTCTGGCTGTGGATGGGGGTGCTGAGAGTCACTGGACGAACCAGCTAACCGATTCAGCACCGTTTATACGGAGATAAGATTTCCGGAGTTTTGCCACCGCACCTTTAACGGGGCTCCGCAACGGAAAAAAGGGGGTGACGTTCCCGGAGGTACGAAACCCGTCTCCGCCATCCAAGAGGTTCACGCTCTCTTAGGAGTATGAACCCTCCACGAACGCCGCCTCAGCATGCACTCTTGCGCACGAGAGAGGACGATCGTGGCCACCCGGGGACCCATACATTTGCCGCATCCAGAAACACGGACAGAAAGACATCTTTAAAAAGACGCTCCTGCCTCAGTGCAAGTGAAATGCTGTCTTTAAAAAGACGCAGAACACCTCAATACTCTTTTAGAGGAAACACTCTTTTAATGTGCTGATGTTGATGAAGCACACAGGGGAACGGCTACGCACACACTCAACTAAGAGTGAGAAAAAAAATTAAAAAGAGAGGTGGAACACCCGCGAGCCTCCGCTGAAATGCCTTTGCCCAACCAAATCAAACACGCAGAGTTCTCCAAAGAGCAGAGAGTAGCTTCTCGTGAGCAGTCAGTCTGCCAGCTTTCGAAGCTAAAAAGCTGATTTGATAACTGCACCTGCCGCTCATTAAATACCTGTGCGGCGGGGCGGCGCCGGCAGATGCAATTATCTGCATGCCAAGTTCATTGGCGTTTTAAAGGTTTCTCGAAGCAGATAGGTCACCCGCGAAGCGGTTCCCAATTCGTCGGTCACGACGTGACGTCGTAGTGACCGACTGAAAGGGAACTAGGATTCCGTATGTATTCAACGCACGGCCGTTATTGTTTACAATGCGTGGAATGGTGCGCTGTGATTGGTTAAGCTGATTTATTGCATTCTGCAGAGAAAGAGGACTGTTGTTTGTCGTGGTTTGGAAAAAAGGGAGAAATGATGACAGAATAACACAGCGGATATCGGATTTTGCGTAAAATGAAGAATTTGCTTTTTAATACTGACCTGATACAATTCAGGTTTTGCCGCAAATTTTATTTTAATGGCGTTTATAGCGTTTTGGAAACAAACTCTTCATATGTTTATATGATATCGTTTTTACAGTAAAATATGCAACATTATTTTTTTATACTTTTTTTACTATTTTATACCGAGCCTCTAAGGTGACATTGGAGTAAAAAATCCAAAGTTTAGTTTCATGTGCTCACGTGAAACTTTCAGGTGCTCATACGAAACCTTCATGTGCAGAATTTTTTTTAAAGTTTAGTTTCGTGTGCTCATGTGAAATTTCCGCATGTGCACGTGAAAATTTTGCGTGTGCTTGTGAAACATTCGCGTGTGCACATGAAACTATTGCATGCACAGATGAAATGTACTGACCCTGACATATTAGCATAGCTTAAACAAGCATTTTAGTTTTGGACTAGACTTAAGTTTTGGACCAAGCCCTGTTTAGGAAAGCGCCCCTAATGTGTTAAATGTTGTCAACAACGAAATTACTTTAGACTGATTTAATAAATTTATTTATTTCTAATGTCTCTACATGTTTCAGATCTGTTATTTAATTTAAGATTTATGTATGAAGTTGGACTATTAAATTTTTTGTTATAAAAGGTAGGTACTGCCAAATTTAAACAACTCATTCCAGAGGTGGCCTTACCTATGTTTCACCCGTTTCAATTGAAATGGGCCCCGCAGTCCAAGGGGGGCCCCAGCCCCGGCTCCAGAACGTTGAGCTGTCGATGGTGCGGAAAAACGCGGAGCCCATTGTTATTTATAAGTTCGGTTCAGTGTCAGTCAGACACTTTTTCTTCTTTGCTTTTGTTAAATAATTCAAGTTGAGGAGATGTTTGAGCTGTTTTTTTTTTTTAACTCAGCCCAGACAGCTGAAAATATACTGCGCAAATCAATTAAACGGAGAAGTTAGCGTCCATAAAAGGGCGAGGCTTATTCCAACTATAATTGTATATTGTTTTAATTAAAGAAGGTTGGATCATTTCTGTTGAGCTGCCTGTTCGTGACGCTGAAAGTGCATGTAATAAAATAATATACCATTGATGGAAACCAACAGAATTCCTTGCTTTTTTTGCTCTATTATGTTTATGTTTTATGTGGGTAGGGCCCAATATTAGTTATTGAAATGGGCCCCTAGATGCTTAAGGCCGCCTCTGACTCATTCTCATATATGATGTGACATCAGGTGAAGTTTATTTTACTAGCAAACAAAAAAAAACGTGGCAACTTTCATAAATCAAGACATCCACTGTAAATGATAAAAACTGAAAATTCAAAGTAGTGAGAATTTGCTTTTTTTTTTATTCTCAAACGTGAGATTTAGCTTAATGGATCTGATTCTTTTCTCTCACTTAGGCTGATAATTAGAGCAGTATATGAGCCGTAAAAACTCACTTTCTCCGAAGAATTCTTCAGAGTTGTGCGCCATCTGTTCTTCCCATCCATCCCTGTGCAACAACACACTTTACACCCACCCACATAAACACATGCAAATAAACAACACACACACACACACACACACATGCCAGCCGACAGTCTTTTTTATGAATGACTGTCTGCACTGAGGTTTGTACCCCTGTACCCTCGTCTGAAATGAAGCAGAAAGAAGAAGTTAGGTATGAACGGTCCGGCTGTAGGATAATCTGGAGTATTGGTTGATTAATGACTGTGTCCATGTGAGCAGAATCACTGTTCAGGGCTAATGCTTTTATCCACCATTTATTACGGGAAATAGTTAATATAATTAGTCCATGTAATGGTCATATTTTTTTTTAAAAAATGTAATTTTGTGCAGTCTTTTTGTGCAAGACAAAATGGGATAAATGTGTTTCATTGTCTATTTATTTAACAGTTAAAATATTAAACAGACTAAAATACATGTTTGAGATGTCTTATTCACACAAGTAATCCATACACAGTTTGGGTAGTGCAATTGGTATCTCTAATTCACCTAACTTGAATGTTTTCGGCCTAACCCAATAACCACAGAGTACCCGCAGTAAATCCATGTTGACATGCAAACTCCTCAAAGAAAGGCCACCTGACCTAGCCAGGGATCGAACCGGTCGCTCTTCAGACAGAATTAATCCGTTTCATACAGCATCAATTATGTTATCATGCATTAATTGCACTTTTGAGCTCTACGTATCATTACACACCTCTTTCATCTGGAGACTCATCAGATGGTGAAGCCTCAGGCCATAAGCTTTCTATTTTACCGGCTCACTTCGCTCGATCTCTCCTGGAAACGGTTCACGTCTTCTCCCGAATGAAATATATTGACACCTGTGGGCTTACGACCGTGTAAGTCCGTTCGATCCCTCGGCAGCCCCTAACCAATTTCTCATGTTTAATCATTTCTCTGGCCTTCATCTGCCCCTGCAGGGTCACCATCATTAATTACCTTTCAACTGGGCACAGGCAAAAAACACTGGGGACAACAACGAAAGTAATTGTATAAACTGGTGGACCGAATAGCTTAATAAAGCTCCCAATAGCCCAGTATTGTCAGGTCTGGGCTATTGTCAGGGCTATACGTATGAGAAAGGCGTTTTTACATTTTTTTCTGTCAGAAACAGTTGTGATTTGGAATTGCCAGCATTTGCCCTTTATAATATTAATGGCAAAGTGTTTGTTCGTGACATAAGCATTTAACATCTATAGTACTGTTTAAAATTCTTAGGTCACGGTGCCACCATTAGATTTATTGTTTTTGCAATGGTATACTGGTCAAATATAATTATTTCTCGGTTTCTATATTAGAACACAACCAGAAAATACAGGAAATTTGTAGGCGGTACAAAGAAACCGAATAACATTGTGGTGGCAGTTTCCCGGACACAATTCAGAATAATCTATGACTAGGCGTATTTAACCCTCATTAGCCCTGAATTTCCTGTGTACACTAAGGGTCCTTGGGGGCCAAAATGACCACAGACATTTATACATATAATATATAATTTTTTTGTTTGTTTACTTCCCATCTATACATTAATGCTTTGTTTTGGGAGATATAAAGTACTTTTGTTTCTTAAATTCCTCAACTACACTATTAGCTTGCATGTAAAATATCAAATTATGATCTAAATTTGATTAAAATTGTTTCTAGATTTTATATTTTATACACGATCGCTTGAAATGCATATAACTTTACAAACAATAACCAGATTATTACCTAGTAATCTGACTTCGGACAGATGCTAAAGCGCAGCTCTCTGCACGTGCAAGAGAGAGAGAGACAGAGAACGGCACCATGAAGCAGCTGATTGTATTTTAAACGCAAGGAATAGTTTTCATCGACTCGATAAAACTCATAAAACTCAACAAATTATGAGGATTACAATTTTTGGACTTCAGACAGATTTGAGAGAGCGTGTGCGAGAGAGAGAGAGAGAGAGAGAGGGGGGGGGGGGGCACAGATGCTTATGACGCGCTGGATTTATAACTTAAAACGAAATCACAGAAATGCTGCACACTAATCGATCTATCTATTGGAATGTGCAAAAATCGAAATTGAAAAACAATTAATTGCACAGCCCTACCATAGAGACCCATTCATTTCACTGGATGTGGCCAACTGCTCACATCACTACTTTAGTAATACATTTTGTGAATTAATGTATTTATAAACATTAGAAAAGACATTAAAAATTAATATTATTTCAAATAGTAGTGTTTTTATTTTTGATGTATATTGAAATGTCTGTTTTTACAAAATGCCACAAGAATATGACCGTGTGTGTGTGTGTGTGTGTGTGCGTGCGTGCGTGCGTGTCCCCATGAAGAAAGAAGCTTATAAATCAAAATGTTTCTTTAAAATGTGAAGTAGGAGAAGGGTTTCTGTGACAGGGAATATTTGTGAATATTTCGTACAACTGCTGTTGTCATGACTGCTGGGTGATCGATGGCTGTGTGATCTGTGTGTGTGTGTTGTTTACCTGTGGTGCCGGTTCCTCGTGTGTTCACTACTCCGCCCCCTTGTTTCGGTAATTGTTCACTGGTGGTGTCTCGTTTACCTTTTCCTTTATATTGCACGTAGTCCTGTCCTTCGTTGCGCGCTCATTGTTTTATCACAGTCCTGCTGCCCTGCCTTGTCTTGTCAGTCGTTCTCTGTCTTCTCTTCTGTTACCCCAGGTTTGGTTTCGGCGTTCGGGGGCGCGTCTTCACCCGGACCGCTCGCTTGTGGAGTACTGGATTTATTGACTTTGTTTGTCTCTCGCAACAGCTGGTTCGCTTCGTCTCTAGGCGGTATACCAGCTGTCTCCCTTTCTCTCCGGTTTGCATCATCACCTGTGAGTGGAGTTCACCTCATTACCATTGTGGATTATATTGACTCTAACGACTGTTGTTTCTCGGAACCACCGGTTCGCTTCGTTTTTAGGCGGTGACCAGTGGTTTCGAGTGGCTCTACTACATTAGGATTTCACAGTGGATTACCCGTCTGAGAACTTGGAGTTTCCATCTTCCATCTCCGCCTGTCATCCACCTTCAGGGCGGCGTGTATCATCCCTCTGTTGTGTGTGGTGATTGTGCTGGCGTTCTCGACGGAGTGCGTGGGTGGCTCTCTCTCTCTCTCCCTTCGGATCTGTACTGGACTATTGTGTTGCACCGACTCACTCTCTCCTACTGTGGGAGTGCTTCATTCCCACAGAAGTGATTCCACCTGAGTGAGTCAACGGGTGTGTGCCGTGTGTGGATCTATCAGTGACTTGCTCTCCTATCTTCTATTTTCTTAATAAATTGTTTACTTGCATCTGACTCCTGAGTTCATTTCGTGACAGATGAGCGCGCCAAAAATGGAGTCAGCAAGTTTAGAAAGCCTGGAGGTGCAGACCGCCCTTCACCAGCAGGGGGCGGCCATCGACCAACATTCGTCGTTATTGTCTGCTGCTGCCAGAGATTTCAGCATCCTGTCTGAGCAATTGAAAGAGCTCAGCAACCGTTTGGATAAAGTGACTCCTCACCATGAAGCCCCAACCTCATCCGGAGGAGCCGCTTCATTTGAACGGGAGCCACACACGGCAACACCCCCCACCTACGATGGCGATCCTAACACCTGCAGATCCTTTCTACAGCAGTGCTCTCTCGTCTTTGCGCTCCAACCCCGTCGATTTTCTTCATCCACTTCCAGAGTGGCCTATGTCCTGACGTTACTCACTGGAAGGGCGAGAGACTGGGGTATGGCCGCCTGGGGGGCTAAAGCTCCTTTTACATTCTCGTTCGAGGCTCTGGAGGAAGAGATGTTAAAATTGTTTGACCGCTCACTCAAGGGAGACATGGCAGCGGCTGAGTTGGTGAGATTACGGCAACGTAATGTCTTTTTTTCTGATTTTGCTATTCGTTTTAAGACGCTCGCCATTTGCTGCAACTGGAACGACGCGGCATTAAGAGCACAATTCCTCGAGGGTCTTACACCGGTCATTCAGGACGAGATTGCACTGAGGGAGCCACCCACGTCCCTGGAAGCTGCCATCGATCTGGCCCTGAGGGTTGAGTCTCGCCATCGGCAGAGAGATCTGCGTCGCTCTTTTCACCAGCGGGTGTCGGAACCAGGGGAAATCACTTCAGAAACGCCCTCCGAGGAGCCTATGCAGCTGGGCAAGTTTCGTTTATCTGCTGGGGAGAGAAATCGTCGACTATCTAATGGTCTCTGCTTGTATTGTGGCAAGCCGGGGCATCTGGCGGCCACCTGTCCGGTAAAAGCTCACGCCCGCCGATGAACCTGGGAGTCTCGGTGGGCGCATCGTCATTTAAATCTCCCGTAAGCAGCACCACACTACCTGTTCTTATTAACTCTTTTCCGTCACAGGCGTTGCTGGATTCCGGTGCGGAGGCGTGTCTTTTGGATGCTGGGTTGGCCAAGTCCTGGGGTATTCCACTCGTCCCTCTCTCCTCTCCTTTGTCTGCCTGGACATTGAAGGGCCAGCATATGGCTGTGATCACGCACCGCACACCCCCTGTGAGTTTGTTTGTTTCTGGCAATCATCGTGAGGAGATCGAATTTTACATCTTAGAGGATTCACAATCGCCAGTCATTTTAGGTCATGACTGGCTATCCAAACATAATCCTCACGTTGATTGGCAGAACAATGTTGTGTTATCTTGGAAGTCTTCGTGTTATGTTTCTTGTCTTGGTCCTGCTCCTTCTCTTGTCTCTTGTTCTGTCTCGCAGGTTCCAGCTATCGATCTCTCGGGAGTCCCGGCGGAGTACTCGGATCTGTATCAGGTTTTCAGTAAGTCCCGGCCTACTTCTCTGCCTCCTCATCGGTCGTATGATTGCGAGATCAAACTACTTCCCAACACTTCTCCGCCTAAGGGTCGTATATTTTCCCTAGCTAAACCAGAAAGAGAGGCTATGGATAAATACATTAATGACGCTCTTAAAGCCGGTCTCATTCGCCGCTCCTCGTCTCCAGCTGGTGCTGGATTTTTCTTTGTAAAGAAGAAAGACGGGTCTCTTCGTCCGTGCATTGATTATCGAGGGCTGAATGACATTACTGTTAAGAATAAGTACCCCTTGCCATTAATGTCATCAGCATTCGAATTATTACAGGGAGCGCGCGTATTTACCAAGTTAGATCTGCGCAACGCTTATCACTTGGTACGTATTAGAGAGGGCGATGAGTGGAAGACAGCCTTTAACACACCTTCAGGACACTGGGAATATTCCGTTCTGCCGTTCGGTCTTTGTAACGCTCCAGCTGTCTTCCAGACCATGGTCAATGAAGTGCTGGGTGACATGATTAACAGATTTGTGTTTGTGTATCTCGATGACATTCTCATCTTTTCTCCCTCCATGCAGATACACACTCAGCACGTTCGCATGGTTTTACAACGGCTATTAGAGAATCAGCTATTCGTTAAGGCGGAGAAGTGCGAGTTCCACAAGAAGTCGGTTTCGTTTCTGGGTTTTGTTATTGCCGAGGGTGAAATTCGTCCCGATCCCGCTAAGGTTAAGACGGTTGCCGATTGGCCAGTACCCGACACTCGGAAGGAGCTTCAGCGATTTCTGGGGTTCGCCAATTTCTATCGGCGTTTCATCAGAAATTTTGGTCAGATCGCTAAGCCTCTTACTGCTCTTACTTCACCTAACGTGTGTTTCCGTTGGAATAGAGAGGCTCAGGAGGCCTTTGATGTGTTAAAGTCCCGGTTCATCTCTGCGCCTGTCCTCTCTATTCCCGATCCGGCTAAACAATTTATAGTGGAAGTGGATGCATCTGATGTCGGGGTAGGCGCCGTTTTATCTCAGCGATCGTCTATTGATGGGAAAGTACATCCGTGTGCTTTTTTCTCTCATCGGTTAAACCCAGCAGAACGTAATTACGACATAGGGAATCGGGAGCTGTTGGCGGTTAGACTCGCTTTGGGTGAATGGCGTCACTGGTTGGAGGGAACCTCGGAGCCCTTTCTGGTCTGGACGGATCATAAGAATCTTGAATATATCCGTTCGGCCAGAAGACTAACATCTAGGCAGGCTCGTTGGGCACTCTTCTTTGATCGTTTTAACTTCACCCTCTCGTACCGGCCTGGCTCGAAAAATACCAAACCTGATGCTCTCTCCCGTCTGTTCGAGAAGTCCGGTTCGGAGAGGGCGGAGACCATTCTGCCGGAGGGGAGGGTGGTCGGCGCCCTCGTATGGGGAATCGAACAGCGGGTAAGAGAGGCCGGCCGGGAGGGGGAAGTTCCGGAGGGGTGTCCAGCGGGTCGCCTATGGGTTCCTGAGCGGTTACGTTCCGATGTCATCCGGTGGGGTCACGAGTCCAAGTTTGTCGGCCATCCAGGAATTCGGAGAACGTTGGCTGCCGTCCATCAGCGTTTTTGGTGGCCTTCTATGTCCACTGACGTCAGACAGTTTGTACTAGCCTGTTCGGTTTGTGCTCGTAATAAAGCATCTAATTTACCACCCGCTGGTCTGCTTAAATCTTTGCCCATGCCCTCCCGCCCCTGGTCTCATATAGCCCTTGATTTTGTCACTGGCTTACCGGCATCTAATGGTAACACTGTTGTTCTAACTGTGGTGGATCGTTTTTCGAAGGCGGTTCATTTCATTCCCCTGCCCAAGCTACCTTCTGCTAAAGAGATGGCCCAGGTTTTGATTAATCACGTCTTTCGGTTACATGGTATTCCGACTGACGTAGTGTCAGATAGGGGTCCTCAGTTCATTTCTCGTTTTTGGCAGGAGTTTTGTAGACAAATTGGCGCCACCACCAGCTTGTCTTCTGGTTATCACCCGCAGACCAATGGGCAATGCGAACGGGCTAATCAGGATCTCGGTAGAACGCTCCGCTGTCTGTCGTCACAATATCCGAATTCCTGGTGCAATCAGCTTCCGTGGGTTGAGTATTCTCATAATTCTCTTCCCGTTACGTCTACCAATTTATCCCCGTTTGAACTTTCCATCGGTTATCAACCTCCCCTGTTTCCATCACAGGAGCCCGAGGCAGCGGTTCCGTCTGCGTTAGCTTTCGTACGCAGGTGCAGACGCACCTGGAGGAGAGCTAAGACATTGTTATTATCTAATTCCAGACGAACCAAGGCTGCAGCTGATCGTCATCGGCGACCTCCACCCCGTTACGTTTGTGGTCAAAAGGTATGGCTTTCTACCAAGGATCTGTCTCTCCGTGAGCCTTCTCGTAAGCTGGCTCCGAGATTCATTGGGCCATACAGTATTTCTAAGGTCATTAATCCGGTGACGATAAAGCTTAAGTTACCCCTTTCTCTTGGTCGGGTTCACCCTGTTTTTCATGTATCCAAGGATAAACCTGTGATGTTTGCTCGCTATAACCCCCCTGTCTCTGCCCCTAATCCCCCCACCCCTCGTCTAGTGGATGGTGCCCCTGTCTACACTGTTAAGAGGTTACTAGACTCCCGCCGCAGGGGCAGAGGATTTCAGTATTTAGTGGATTGGGAAGGATACGGTCCTGATGAGAGGAGCTGGGTTCCGGGTCGGGATTTGCTGGATCCTGGGCTGATCGAGGATCTCCGTCGGCGACAGGGTGAGTCTCCCGGTCCGTCTGGTGCCGGTCGTGGAGGGGGGGCTACTGTCATGACTGCTGGGTGATCGATGGCTGTGTGATCTGTGTGTGTGTGTTGTTTACCTGTGGTGCCGGTTCCTCGTGTGTTCACTACTCCGCCCCCTTGTTTCGGTAATTGTTCACCGGTGGTGTCTCGTTTACCTTTTCCTTTATATTGCACGTAGTCCTGTCCTTCGTTGCGCGCTCATTGTTTTATCACAGTCCTGCTGCCCTGCCTTGTCTTGTCAGTCGTTCTCTGTCTTCTCTTCTGTTACCCCAGGTTTGGTTTCGGCGTTCGGGGGCGCGTCTTCACCCGGACCGCTCGCTTGTGGAGTACTGGATTTATTGACTTTGTTTGTCTCTCGCAACAGCTGGTTCGCTTCGTCTCTAGGCGGTATACCAGCTGTCTCCCTTTCTCTCCGGTTTGCATCATCACCCGTGAGTGGAGTTCACCTCATTACCATTGTGGATTATATTGACTCTAACGACTGTTGTTTCTCGGAACCACCGGTTCGCTTCGTTTTTAGGCGGTGACCAGTGGTTTCGAGTGGCTCTACTACATCAGGATTTCACAGTGGATTACCCGTCTGAGAACTTGGAGTTTCCATCTTCCATCTCCGCCTGTCATCCACCTTCAGGGCGGCGTGTATCATCCCTCTGTTGTGTGTGGTGATTGTGCTGGCGTTCTCGACGGAGTGCGTGGGTGGCTCTCTCTCTCTCTCCCTTCGGATCTGTACTGGACTATTGTGTTGCACCGACTCACTCTCTCCTACTGTGGGAGTGCTTCATTCCCACAGAAGTGATTCCACCTGAGTGAGTCAATGGGTGTGTGCCGTGTGTGGATCTATCAGTGACTTGCTCTCCTATCTTCTATTTTCTTAATAAATTGTTAACTTGCATCTGACTCCTGAGTTCATTTCGTGACAGCTGTATTATACAACTCTTGTATTTAGAGTATATATATTATCTTACCCATCAACCCTTCTACTTTTCAAACCCTAGCATCCGCTCAGTGTGTGAAATTAAGGAAAATAATGTACCACAGTGTTTAGTGTCTGTCAATTTTCTTCAGCATCTTTAAAGCTGTACTTCTTAACCTTTAACTGGCATCGTTCAAATTTGTAAGGAAAGAATGTTGAGCGAATTTATTACCAATTTGGCATTGTAGAGTGCTGTTAATCTGTTAGTCAGAAGTGCACGAAATGTAACTGGCAAGAAAAAGTAAAAATGCTATTTAAACTGCCATTAAAATGAAACGAGAAACTCAAACTGAGACAAAAAACAATCCCAAAGCTTTATGCTGCCATCACATGCTGTCTGAAATTTCCTTCATACCTCATCTGAAGTCGTGATTATGAGCTCATCATGTTTGTGTGCTTTGTTTTCATAAAGTATCAGGAATGTATACAAGAAAAGATTGCCTATGGATTCTGATTACAATGTACTGTCATGTTTGTTGTCAAATGTACATATTTCTACTACTGCGGGCTATAGACAGTTTCATCAGTTTTTTTTTAATGGTCTGACTAGTTGCTAAACTGAACTCTTGAACAAATATCTCGTCGAAAATAACAAATTTTTTGGTTTACTAGGTAATCTACGTGTTGTTTATTTTGCTTGTTATATAAATAAACTACTTTAAAAGGACTTTGTTGTTATTTATAAGCGGAGTTTTCCGGAAGTTACGTGTTGACCACGAAAGCCGCTTGTTTATGTTGTTACTGCTGAAACCGTCTATAGTCAGAAAAAAAAGGTTTAAAACTATACCTTTTCTTTTGCTGGTGGTAGCCCAAGGTTCTGTTTAGTACAGGTAAACAATATTTTACCTTTTTGGGTACATTACTGTACCACAATAGGTCCCCAATAGGTACAAAAATTCAACGTGTTGTATAAAAAACAAACCTTTGAGGATACCACACTGTCAGAAAAAAGGTACAAAGATGTTCCTTTTTCTGTCACTGGGGTGGTATCCTAAAAGGTACCTTTTTGTACCTTTATGGGTATAAAACACATTGAAATGTTGTACCTTATGGGGTACAATATTATACTCT
The DNA here is from genome assembly GCF_030506205.2 of Paramisgurnus dabryanus. Taxonomy (NCBI): domain Eukaryota; kingdom Metazoa; phylum Chordata; class Actinopteri; order Cypriniformes; family Cobitidae; genus Paramisgurnus; species Paramisgurnus dabryanus. The sequence goes on along the minus strand of NC_133346.1, from coordinate 18,435,075 downwards.
AAGGACCTTTTGTGTACCTTAAGGAACCATTTTGTACCAGTTCAATTTTAGGGGTACAAAACAGTTAACTGTACCTTTAAAGGTACAAAATAGATTTTTAAGGAACAGTTATGTACCCCAAAAGGTACAACATTGTATTATATTTATATACCTGTAAAGGTACAAAACAGTACCTTCGGGTACCACCCCAGCGACAAAAAAGGTACAGTTTTTAACTTTTATTTTCTAACAGTGTATATACAATGGTCAAAAATGGCCCGTAGCTGTCACTGTGGCGGTACACTTTCTAAAAGGTCCTAATGTGCATTTAGTTCCAAAAAATATATGCATTCGGTACCAAAATGTATCTTTGTAGTAATAATATGTACCTCTACTAATATGAACTCTTTAGGTGCAAATGTGTACTTTTTGAAAGGGTACCACCCCAGTGACAGCTTTAATTTTTTCATAATTTTTTTCTGACGGTGTAGATGGGCAGCTTGTAGTAGCTGTTGTGATTCACCACAGTAATCTGTCTTCCCTCTGTCATGTTTACAGTTTATGGTCCACCCATCTACGCTACTTAAGCAGTTAGCTCAGAGTTCCCCGGTGGTTAATACGACTTGAGAGACTGTTCATAATACATTCCAGACTACAAGACTTTTGGCGAAACATTTTGATTTGTACCATAAAAGTCTTACTGGTAAAAATAGTCGGAAAGCCTTGTGCTGCCAGCAGCATGGTTTCCATTGTGCTATGCAGACATTAATGTTCCCAGCATGCATTGCAGCATGAATTAATTATGTGTTTGCTGTTTCCCCCTTTTTACTATTTACTGGTTCATTTTACTGTTACTGTCGTTTGTGGATCGTCACCATTGGTGAGCTTTGTATGCTAAGTGTTGATAATGAAACATTATTTCTATAGAGGGTATGCAAGTGACGGCTAAGGCAACTGCGGTTATGCCCACTAAGTGGCAAAAAGTCAGAGCGACAGCATTAGCATAGCGTGAAAAACGCGTCTAAATGGGAAAACTATGAGCTAAAAGATTCAACAAAAATTTGGAGCGGTCTTTCTCCAGACTGCAAAAAACGCAGTAGCCATAAATCAGTAGTCATATTTCAGTTATGTACAATTTTTGGATAAAAAATCCTATAAAAATACACCAATGAATACTTTTATTCTGTGTAATTGCAAAATATTCATAAAAAAATGATGAACTTGTGTTCTACAAAGGTGGGATGGTTTAATAGTGTTTGGCAAGACAAACATATATGTCAGAAAAAGCAATGTCTGGCCATATGCCAATGTCCACAGACTACTGGTTGTTTGGCAAGTTGTTATGGTCACAGTTAAACACTAAATTCAATTTAAGCTGATAATAGTTAGTTTTACTGGCGTTTTTGCAGCAGCCGCTATAAAAACCTGCCATTTTGTTGAATGTTTTGCCACTCAACAGGGCAAGCTCCGGCATGATCACGTGGAATCAATGCATACCCTCTGTCCTACAATATAGAATACATACAGTCATATACATGTGTATTTTTTAAGTGTATAGTAAGTGTAGATTGCATGTTGCAGCCGCGATCATTAGATTGTATTTTTTTCTTAATGTAATATAATGCAAGCACTTGTGTTACATTAGCTGAAAATAATTTAATTGAGAATAAATAAGGTCATGGCTTGCAGCTATAAGGAGCATGAATTAAAATAATGGGAAGTTGAAATGTATTATCATACTGTATTGTGCTGCATTATGAGATATCATTACAATTTATGAATGAATTCAAGACAATTTGCTGTTTTGTAACCCATAATGAAATAAAAATCACAAATGAGATCTCTTTAATATCTCAATTATTTCTCATAGACATTTCGATTAGATTTAGATTAAATGAAGAGAAGATGGGAACTTTTGCCGAAATCTCTTTAGATCTCAGCAATGTCACAAACTGAGCTCAGAGTTACAGAAATCTGAATTTTTAATATTGCCTATTTTTCTTTATGATCAGAAACAGATAATTTTACCTAAACATTAACTCTACGGCTCCATACTTTTAATGCAATTGAACTATTGTCGCAAGCAAAGAGAAACATCTCAGACTTTCAGAAGTCAGCAATGAACTCCTGAGTTATGAACCTCAATAAAATTTTCCTCAGAGCAGACAAAATGTCCCCGACATTAATTTCACAGTAATTTTTTTAGAAACAGTATTTTATTGCATACAATTATTCTAAAACCAGGCGGCACTTTCATCAGAGCATTAAGCAGCATGAGGTATGTGAGATCTACGCTCGCACCATCCTTCTCAATGTTCTTAAGCTTCAACTTTTTGACTTATTTCTACTTAAACGCCTTCATTATTTCAAAGATTTCTTCATATTTTTCTTCACGCAGAGTTCACAAACTCACAACCGCCGACGACGCACCCCGAGATCCAGATGAATATTTCACACCAGCTACAGGCTGAGAAATATGAATACAGATGTCACTCCGCTTGTCAAATCCTCGTCACGCGCTCCTGCCGTATATCTCCTCTCAGTGAATCTCGCCTGAGGTGATGTGTCATCTGCGGTCTATCTATAGCTTGAAGACATATTTTAAGATTGCACGCTTCTGCACCCCATTAACAATTGTCTCTGTTACGCCGTATATAGCTTTACCTTAACTGCTGAAACTGCAGAAAATACACAACTTAGTCTACATATATTATGAGAATAAACTCTGTGCTTTAAGTAATTGCTTCCAAGGTTAGCAAATGTAAAATGCATGGATACAGAGAGTGTGTACATTATACACTAACAAATTAAAGCTATAAAACTATATCCAAAGTATAAGTTGTAATGCACTTTAAGTCACTTTGGATAAAAGTGTCTGTGAAATGCATTCATGTAATTGCATAATAAGCCTGCCTTTAAGAGAAAATATCTTGAATGAAAGTCTTTTTATTATCCCATTAACAATTTTAAAGGGTAAGTGAACTGAGAATTCATATCCTTGATGTATTGACAGGTCATTATACTATAGAAATTTCCTATATGTTTCAAAACATCCAACACTTCCTTGCTACTTCAAAAACAGCTTTTATTTAAACCAAGGTCGGAATTTAAGTCGTTTTTCAAAAGTGTGCGACTATGATGTCATAGTTATGCAAAAGACACCTCTACAGGAGAAAATACACACCTTTTTACATGCACAGATGGCCCAAACTGGTAACACTTTACTTAAAGTTGGTGTTCATAAGACTGACATGACACCTTCAAAATCATGACATGACACGTGCTATGAACATGAAGGAGATTTTATGCACATTTATGACAACTGTCATTAAGTGTCATTTGTTCAATTATGTCATTTGTAATGCAGAGATGACATTGTTTTAATTGTCTTTGTTGTGACAACTTGACATAAACCAATACATCACACATCTGTCATAAATCTGTCATAAACATGACATAGCAGAATAATTAATGAATAATGAAACTACCTAGCTTTATGGGTTAACATTAGATTAAATTAGATTAAAGGTTATGCAATTTTCTGACAGAGAAGAAAAATTAACAAAACATTTAATCAATTAAATTTAATGCAATATGGACCCAACACTGCATGGTTTAACACATTGTTGTACTGTTTTCATTTAATTTTAGGTGAATCAGTCTCCAAATGCAATAAAATATAATTTTATCAATTTTAATTATTATTATTATTATTGTCACAACAAAGACATCTCAAACAATGTCATATTTGCATTAAAAAAGACATAATTGAATGGATGACACTTGATGACAGTCATAAACGTGCATAAAATCTCCTTTATATTCATAGATCGTGTCATGAGTATGAAGGTGTCATTTCAGTCTTATGAACACCCCTTCAAGTAAACACATACACAGGGTCTGGGCATGAAGGGTATGCAAATGGGCCCGGGCCAATAGGGGGCCCAGCCCTGGGCCTGCCCCAGCTTTTAATAAAAAAAATTTCAATTTAATTTTTATTTGTATTTTATTTGTATTTATTTATTTATTTTGTATGCATATCATGTGTAGTGATTTCTTATTTCTCCATAATGTCTAATTTCTCCGTCATTTTTTGTTTGCGTTTATTTTTTTATTTTTTTTGCACTCCGCGGCTGCCGTAAACTACTAATGCCATCATTTTTTTTACATGACGCATTGCGCGCCAAAACACAAATTACCTTATTAAAAGTATAATAAGCGTGCCACAGTTAACAGTGCCAACGGGCAAGGTTGGGGGGGGCTTTGGCTTAAGGGGGCCCGTAATTTTTTTGCATATGGGCCCAGGACTGACTTGCTATGCCACTGCACATACACATATCCAACATTGTTACCCAATAATAGCAGTGGGCGTTTACTTTTAAAAAGCACACCCACAAAACAGAGAATTTTTCAAAGAGGCTGAAAATGGTATTAATTGCTGATTATGACTTTGTTTTTACACAAAAAAACCTTTCTAACGCTATCAGTGGACCACAGAAACAGTACTAAATAATAAAATATGCAATTAAGCATAACTATTTACAAAGTTTATTAAGAATGTAAACTTTCTATGGCACCAAAAATAACTTAAGTACTAAACCTCCCCAATCTCCACTGGCATCCACCATTGGCCGGACAAACATAAGGTCACACCTTAAAATTCTAGAATTGGTTCAGCTGGTGTTTCTTCATCCATCCAAAATGAATTCTAGAGTTAATGTACCATGATATTAAAAGTTTATCCATCCTCATGCCGTTTTTGACGACGTAACTTCTTCTGCAGAACACTACAGATGTTTTAAAGAATGTCTGAGATCGTTTTCCATAAAACTCAATTGAAGAGTGATGCAACTTTTAATCGCCCAAAAAGAAAAAGAAGGTAGCATAACACTAATCCCTATGACTCAAGTGGTACTGTACTATGTGCTACATGTTTTTTTTTTGTAATTGATGTTATTGACATGTTGCCAAAAGTAATGTTTTTGCAGTCAACAATCACATCCACGCCACACCACGTGCATTCCCACACTCGCACTGTTGACAAGGTTGTAGTTCTCATCTGTCTTCTGTGCAGATGGCTCTTTTATGTGATGTCTGAGATCTGGCTTGTTTTGTTCATCCCGTGAAGTGGGATATGAGAGCTGTTGTTGAGCGTGTTTGTGTGGGATGAGATCAGACTGTAGGAGACATCTGCTCTGTAACAATAACTCTCTATGGAATTGGTCACGCAAATCATAAATATCAGAAGCAGCCTACAGTACTTATTTGAAGTATTCAACAGGTAATTAAAAAATGCACTTAGCTAATGCGTCATAGATGCGTACTTACATTAAGTCACATTAAAGGTACAGTTCACCAAAATATGAAATTGCCACGCATTTTCAATTAAATGGAGGCGAAATCATTTCAACAGTTCACATAAAACTCAACAAAAGACACTACCTGCGTTTGCTGTGAAATACAGCTTCATGTTTCCCCCACAAAGGCTTTGACATAACGATGTGAATGTGATGCTATAATGCCCATGAGGAGGTTGTACAATGATGATGATGATGATGATAATGATGAAACTTACAAAGAGGGCGACGAAGATGAAAAAGAAATGATGGCGATGATGACAGCAGTGATTATGGCAGTGGAAAATGTCTCATGCTGGGACGGAAACAACCATTTGCCTCCGAGCCATGCAAATTTCAAGGAGCGTCTCCCTCGGTAACCTCCAGTTCTCATTGATCAAGCGTTCGGCTCTTTTCCATTCGCAGTCATTAGCGAGAGACAGAGAGCGTAATGTAGGAAGAGAGCGACGCTGGGTTTTGAGATAGAGGGGGTGTCAGGCTGGTGGAGATCAGGTCATTTCCCACCCATGCAGGAGACCTCCTGTGTATTAGCCTGTTTTCTGTCTTTAGGAAGATGATGTGGCGGCTGTGGATGCTAATGTTCGTCTCAGTAACAATAAAAATGCTACTAGCAAAAAGCAGAAAACTGCGTTGGATATACTAAAGGCATTAATGTTTTCATAAGCATTAGCATAAGAAAGCTGTTGTATTAAATATCAACATAGCTGTGAAGGTACTAAAGGCATTGATGTTTATATTAGCGTCACACAGGAGTGCTGTTGTATTAAATATCAACATACAGTGGCAGAAAAAATGGTCCCAAGCTGTTTCTATATTTATTCATATGGGTTTTTACAATGTTACATTGTTTCAAAGCAGCTTCGGGCTACATTAAAGTTTGTTTAGTTTTGCTTCACTGTTAAAATCATGTAGCGAGGGCCGTTCTTTAAAAGTACATTTGTTTATTTCCTCATGTTAAAATGTTCACGTAAATGTTTTCATGCCACACAGCATGAAAAGTAGCTTGTTACTGGAAATGCTATGCTTTTTTGACAGCTAAGCTATAATCACAACATCCGTAAAGGTGCATTCACACAGGGCGTAAGCGTTAAAGCTTCCCATTCACTTGTAAATGGATGACGTCATGCGTTGCCGAACTAAATTTTGGATCCGTCGGCGTCACATCAGTTGAACATTTCTCAAAATTTGCCTTATGCAAATAACCTAGGCAGAGCCAGCCAATTACGTTTATGCAGGGGCGCCGCTAGCAATTTTGGGCCCTATGAAAGAATAGGGGGTCAGGCCCCCACCATACCCATTTCACACCAAACATCCAATCCAACCTACTGTAGCTATTCAAAATCTTTGTCTGTAATTTAATAATACAGAACTATTTATTTTGCTATTGTTATGACCACAATTATCAGTATTTATAGACACCTACAATGTCTGCAGCTAAGATAATTTATTGTGGAATGTAAATTTAATTGAAAAATACAGTACATTAAATCAAATATTCAGAGAAAATGCAACGTTCTTAAAGATTAAAGATAAATGTGACCATGCCTGTGAAAACCCAGCTGAAGTATTTCTTTGTGATTTACTGTTTTAAAATCATCCTACATAATGTAAAGAACATTTTGTGAAAATATAAACTTGATATCTTTAATATTGACTGAGTAATGTCATGTCAGTGATTGAAATCATAGTAGTGGAATGAATGCTTGAAATTAAACTGTGATGCTTTTTATTTCACAATAAGATTTGAGACTTTAGTCTGATTTTCAGAGACCGTCTCAGTGACATACTGTATACTTCAGCTGTTACACACATCAATAACATTATAACATTTAAAAATGGCGAACAACAACAATGCATCTTTTCTATACAGTTACCTTATGCCTCAAATAAGACTGGGTCAAAAATGCTTGACCAAAGCCTGTATTATAATTATTAGCATTATTTATAAGGTAAAGAACAAGTTTCACACACCAGCAGCTTCAGTAAAGCAAAAATAACGACAGATCATTGAAACTGTGAACTTGATAAAACAGCTATACTGTTATTAAATTATTCTTTAGACTGTTTTTTAATCAACGGGGCTCTCAAATGAAATGAATGACAACTATAGCAGATTACAACATAGATTTCCATTGATTTCTTAAACCTGTTGCAAGGTGAGAAGCTTTAATATACATAACTGGACTAGTTTAGCCTTAGTTGCGTTTCAGTTGTATCACAACCAACTCGATTTAAGACTGCATAAAAATCCTTCCTTGGCATATTGCGTTACAAAACATTGGAGTGTTTAACCGATCGCATTTCTAGTTTATGTTAATTAATACGGGCTACGTTAAATAAAACAGCTTATAAGGGCTGACTTCGCGTTAGAATCTAACACAAAACAGGGAACGTAAATCACCTTGTTTATTTTTAAACTGAGGTGAACAGAGCGAAGACTTTACAGTGGAAAGAAAACTGCATTGTATTGCTCCAGCGTCACATTGTGTAAACTGCATTTAGGAAGTGCACATATGCAGATATCATAGCAAATAGCAGTAAATACACACACCTTGTTCTCTTGTGAAGTTCACGCGCACTGTGAGACCGTGGATTAAAGACGGCGCTAACACGCAGAGTAAAGACGGGGGCGGAGCTAAGAGGGCTCAGCTTAAGGGGGTTGCGTTTGCGGCACAGTCCTTGGCTGGGGCCCTCAAAAGTTCATGGGCCCTTAGAATCGTCCTAACTTTTCCCCCCTTTACGGCGCCCCTGCGTTTATGTAAGACCGGAGCTTGGGTTGCGGCAACTGTTATTGGCCGTTGGCCACACTTCAGACAAACCTAGCTTCCATCAAGCGTTAATGCTTACGCCCTGTGTGAATGTGCCGTAAAGGCTATTAGTAGGGGAGAGCGGGGGCGAAGGACCATTTCAGAAAAACATAATTTGTAAAGATTATGTTTTAGACATAGATATATTTTTTATGTGGTCAATAACTTACAAGTGTGGTATACAGGTGCTGGTCATTTAATTAGAATACCATCAAAAAGTTGATTTATTTCACTAATTCCATTTAAAAAGTAAAACTTGTATATTATATTCATTCATTACACATAGACTAATATATATTTTATGATTATAACTGACAACTAAAGAAAATCCCAAATTCAGTATCTCCTAAATTTTGAATATTACTTATTTTTAGAAATCTTGGTCAACTGAAAAGTATGAACATGAAAAGTATGAGCATGTACAGCACTCAATACTTAGTTGGGGCTCCTTTTGCCATGGCATGGAGTCGGTCAGTCTGTGTCACTGCTCAGGTGTTATGAGAGCATAGGTTGCTCTGATAGTGACCTTCAGCTCTTCTGCATTGTTGGGTCTGGCATATTGCATCTTCCCTTCACAATACTCCATAACAGGTGCCAAGTCTTGTTGGCAAATGAAATCTGCATCTCCATAAAGTTGTTCAACAGCAGGAAGCATGAAATGCTCTAGAACTTCCTGTAATATGTCTGCGTTGACCTTGGACCTCTGAAAACACAGTGGACCAACACCTGCAGATGACATGGCACCCCAAACAATCACTGACAGCGGAAACTTTACACTGGACCTTAAAGCAACGTGCACTAAGTCCCTGTACTCTCTTCCTCCAGAGTCTGGGACCCTGATTTCCAAAGGAAATGCAAAATTTACTTTCATCAAAGAACATAACTTTGGACCACTCAGCAGCAGTCTGTTGTTCAAGAGTGGCTTGAAACAAGGAATGTGACAGCTGAAACCCAGGTCTAGCAAATGTCTGTGCGTAATGGTTAGAGAAGCACTGACTCCAGCTGCAGTCCACTCTTTGTGAACCTCCCCCACATTTTTGAATGGGTTTTGTTTCACAATCCTTTCTAGGCTGCGGTTATCCCTATTGCGTGTACAATTTTTTCTACCACATCTTTTCCTTCCCTTCGCCTCTCTATTAATGTGCTTGGACACAGAGATCTGTTTTGCAATGACCTTTTGTGTCTTGCTCTCCCTGTGCAAAGGTGTCAATGGTAGTCTTTTGGACAAATGTCAGGTCAGCAGTCCTCCCCAGGATTGTGTAGCCTACAGAACTAGACTGAGAGACCATTTAAAGGCCTTTGCAGGTGTTTTGAGTTTATTAACGTTTATTAAACCGAAACAGTGATGCATTGAACACCCTGTTGTGATGACGCAAGAGTTGCAACTACGGTAGCTAAGGCCATGCTTCGTGTTCTTTTTTAAATGTTTCCAGAGCCTGATGAAATTGTTATAAATGCGTGTTTCATACTATAAAATACGCTCAATGTTACAGTCACTGCACTTCCAGAATGAAAGACAACATTCCAACTTGAACCCTGTCTCTTTAGTACTGTGTGGTGTATTTATATGTTGCTGCTGATTGGACTGCAGTTCTGACACACCCACCAAACAAGAGAAAACGTATCTCAAACCCTGTTGCACATCGGTGCACACTGTTTCCTGGTAACATGTTGTTCAACCTGGAAACCATAGCAAAGCCTTACGCATCGTTTTGAACTTGAACGTGCCTGAGGTATCTTCAAAATTAAATCTTTTTTCAATATTCAAATTTTCTGAGATACTGAATTTGGGATTTGCATAATCATCAAAAGTAAGAGAAATAAACATTTGAAATATATTAGTCTGTGTGTAATGAACGAATATAATATACAACTTTTAATTTTGAATGGAATTAATGAAATAATCAACTTTTTGATGATATTCTAATTATATGACCAGCACCTGTATCGATACCTGGTGGAAAAAACTTCAGTATAATTTCAATTTAAACATAAGTTGCACATTACTTTCATGCAAAAAGTGTTTTATTAATTATACTTGATTATAACCTTGTTAATATGTAACTGCAAACATATTTGTCCTTTATTTTTGCAAATAAATTAAATGACTATTACATCATCATCTGTTCCCTTGTCTGTCATCCCCAACTGGACTTCAATTCCCATCATCCTCTTCACTCCCTCACCTGAAATGTGTTGTGTAATCATCCTTACCTGTCATCAATTATGTCAGTTATCCTTGTCTATTTATACCCTGTTGTACGCCTTAGTCTTTGTCCATTATTGTCGAATGTTGCTTTAAGTTTGTATTTATACTGTACTGGTTGTCTGTAGTTAAAATAAATCTGTTATTTCATATATACTCGTCTCCCTCGTCATCCAACACCAGCATAACCGTAACAATGACATTTTCATTTTCATCCCTCGTTATTTTCGCCCTAGTGTTATTACTTCAAGTTAGTCACCCACCGTTGCTCCAGATTCACCATGAATACGAAGAGTCACCGTTGTAATCAAAAGCATAATAATGTTCAGCCCACATGAAGTTTCTCCCTCTAGAGACTCATGACATGTGAATCATGATTTCAGCAGATAACAACTTAGTTTGTGCATTTCACTGCCAACATTTGAACGGTACAGTTTCTATCATATGCTATCAAATTAGTGATTTATATAAACAGGTGAGAATATTAAGGTTGTTTTTTGGTGGTACAGTATTCATCCAACAATGAACTTTCAAAAAACTCTTAAAGCTGTATAACAAAAAAAAAACTTTTATTATGCATTCAACATTATGGTGGTTCTTTAACAACCTCACAAATTGTCCAGCTGGTGAACAGATTGTTCAGGCATGCACCTACTTTCTTCTGACATTATAAAGTGACCCCAAAAGTATATGAACAGAAAAAGTCACATGTAAAAATGGTTGAATGTCACTGCATTATATACCAAAATATCAAACCAAGTGACATCTCCCGATGCTTTGTCTAATAACTTCTAATTTTGCATTAAACTTTAACCAACCGTCCTCAGGATAATTTTTAGTGCATGTAAGTTTTTATGCTGTTATTTCATCTCAGGTTCATACAGGTGTCCCAACAGAGCAACCATGAGTGTAGATCAGTGCTTTAACAAAGTTTTAAAACTTTCACTACTGTGTATCTAACTTTATCTTTTAACATTTTGTTTAAAACGTATGCTTGTTCTTGTATTCTTTAAACTAAATATCACTTGGACTGATATTTGTAATGAATACACAGATAAAAAAAATGTAAGCGATCAAAAAAACGTTTGCAGGCTGCTGTATGTTGAGGTGTGTTTGCATTTATTAAACTGACAGTAAGACTCTACACTGAATATATGCAGATGAATAGGAAATACACAAAGTTGTTGCTTCTCTTGAAAAATATATTTATGTAGAGGCCATAGCTCAGAAAGTCTCCTACGTGTCCTATAACATTAATCAGAAGCCACAAATAGAGAAGTGTATTCTAGTGTGTACATGCTAAAATGAGTAAGAAAGAGCTCTCCTCAAAACACTGGCTCGGTTTCAAAGCCTACTGTAACGCCTACTTAGACAACTGCATTTTAAATGCTTCAGTACACTAACAGTCAAGTTTTTTATTTCTCACTCTGGCTTGAAAGAAGTTCAAATAAAGTAGCATTTAAATACATGAAGGACTGAGGGAAAGAAAAAAACAGGCAAAGAAGTTTATGTTAAAGTAGGTGAAGTCCCAAGTTAAATCCACCTTTTACATTATATGCGGCGCCGCAAGAACACTATAAAAAATGAGTGTGTTAAAATACAAACCGTGAAAATTAGTTATAGTTTACTTAAGTTTATAAGCTAGCCAGAGCCGATCCTGGCCTGCTGGGGGCCCTAAGCAACTTTGTGAGGAGGCCCTGTCATCGCATTCATAAAAAAACATTCACGTTCTCTGATTAAATGTAGCTATAGACAGTTTCATCGGACACATGTGCGCTGATGCGATACACGTCTGGGTCCGAACTTTACTTCCGGTTTCATTTTTTTAAAGGTGACATAGAATGATTGAACGGGGTATTTATCCTTGTTCTGTCATGTGAAATTTAGACAAAAAAAAAATATTTTGGGTCTGTAATGCCTTAGAAGCTTACTAAAAACTTCTCTCAGATAGCTCTATTTGGGTGGGGAATTTTAAACAAGTGGTTTTGCACCTATTTGGCTCCCCTACTGGCAAACTTGCAATCTCATTACTGATTGGCTGACTTTGCTGCCACAAAAAAAATGTAGCCAATTATTTTAAAGTGGAGGGGCAGTTAGATGCGTGTGATGTCATAAGCATCAGTTTTTCAGATTGGGCCGTTTTCTGGCTGACATTTCTAAAAGAGGAATTTCTATGAGACTGAGATGTTTAGCATGTCTAGCACTTTTGTATGTTCATGAATGCGGGTAGACTACCATTATTCAACAAAGACAAGGTAAAAATGGTTTTTCATTCTCTGTCCCCTTTAATGGTTTGACAATTCGCTAAACTGATCTCTAGAACAAATGCCTCGTCAAAAATAACAAATGTTTTGGTTTCCTAAGTAATCTATGTGTTGTTGTTTTTTTGCTTGTTATATAAATAAACTACGTTAAAGAACTTTGTTGTTATTTATTCTTAGCGGAGTTTGCCAGAAGTTATGTGCGGACCACGACAGCCGCTAGTTTATGTTGTTACTGCTGAAACCGTCTATAAACAAACTGTTAACTAAAAAACTTATTTTCTTATAGATGTACATTTTTGCCACGTGTACATTATTGTGACACTCATCAGAATACTTCCTAATTATAACATTGACACATGTTTTCTGTAAAGCCCTTAATCTGTTACATTAGTACTTAGAAAACAAGGTCTACTGCCAAATATATATTTTTTTAAGAGATGTAGATTATCAAGGAAACAAATAAAATAAAACCAAAATAGCTGTCAGATAAACTATAACAAATAACTTTGTTTAAAAAGGCATGATCAGACTCCACAAATAAATACACCGAAATACATCAATCATTCTTTAAATATGCAAACATTAGAGCTAATGTGCATTGTTTTAAAATGCTTTCAGGAGTCACACAACATCTTGCATGAATAAATATGTTTATTTTTTTAACACGTATGAAAGATTTTGATTATTAATGTGTACAAGCATTTCTAACAAAACACACTGGACTAAAACTGAATCTAGGGATTTGGAATGCAGTGTTTTTTATAAATCAATTGCATGGTTAGTCAAGACTAAATAGGAATTTTGTGTTCTTAATCTTTTTACTTCAGCTTCATGGCATTTGTCTTTCCTGCTCCGGGCGGATAGCTTCCGAATAAAGACGCGTGTTGATAGGCGTGTCAACCGCATGCAGAGCTGCATAGATGGACTGACAACTGAAATGAAAGATCACACTGCTTGTTATAATTTCGAATGGCTCCCGCGACACAATGATGTCACTCGTCAGCTGGTCTGTGCAGCGCTGCATGAAGTTAAGCACAAGGGGGCCCCCAGTGGTGCGGGGCCCTACGCAGCTCGCGTAGCCTGCGTATAGGGCGGATCGGCTCTGGAGCTAGCAAGTAAAATACAAAATAATGGGTACATTCTACCTACACTATCAATTTTTTAACAGTTATAACTGCAACACAAAAAAATTAACCCTTTTGCATTGTTCGGGATGTTTTCAGCTTGTGGGGTTTTCTTTCCGTGGATGTTAACAGCCACTAAATAAATGGCTGTAAAAATGTATCAGATGATTTTTTAACCACATTTAACAGCATTGATCAAAACTACCATTTTACAAAAATTCCATGATTTTAACTCTTTAATTGCCAAGTTCATAAGTGATGTCACTGATTTGGGGACACATCCGGCATATGTTTTTAGCACAGCGTTTTTCAAAAAAGCCAGCAGCTGGCATTTTTTTATTCACGCTTGAAAGCCCACGCCCGGCGTTTAAAAGCTTTGTTGTGCACGCCCCTTTAAGGCTACTGTAGAAACATGATCCATGTATGGAGACCTGCATTGCTTGTAGATAAAACGGCTCATTCTAAGGTAATGAACATTCATTATGTAAGGTCTTTATACATCATTGAAAATATTTAGTTATGTATATTATATTGCATTTCTGTCAAGAGATCCTTTTAAAATGTAGACAATGCACCTTTAAAGGCAGTTAGCCAATTAAGTTAACAGTTTGCTTAAACGTTTCAAACCACCAAAACTAAGTCAAAAAACAAAACTGCTGTGGTAAAAATTAGTTTAACCTCCTAAGACTTTTAAGCTTTGGTTTGCCTTTTTTTTCGGATTTCTTCCAGCTATTTGTGGCTAGGAAGAACCAATAAATATAATAACCAAATATTTTCTTTGAACCTAAAACAGTGTAATTGTCCACGTTTGTGTAAAACATGTTCCAGTTACACAGAATTAAGAATTATGGTGCAAAAAAACAAAAAAATGTGATGCCCACGTGTGTGGACATCCAGGTCTTGGGAGGTTAAAATGATCTCACATCTGTTTTTTCTTCAATTACACTATATTGGTTGTGTATATTGGTATGAGTAGATTGTTTTTTTTTTTTGTTTTTTTTGACGTAGCATACTGTTGGGTAATGTGACAACAATGTAGCATTTCTTTGTTTTACATGTTTACCTTTTATAATGCCTTACAATTACACAATCTATTTAAAAAAAATAGTAGGGTGCACATGGTATCCCTTTGTAAAAATTAACAGTGGTCTTACAACATCAACCACAGTTTAATTGTGGTATTTGTAGTAAAAAAAAAAGGCTACGGTATCTACGAATTACCGTTATCCCACAATAGTAAGCATATTTTTACCATATTTGTAGTAAATGTAAATGCAAATGAAAAATATGCCTAATACAGTTTTACTATAGTAACACCATGGTCGGTTTTTTATAAGGGTCATCATGCTGGTATCATAGCACTCAGTAACAAAAAGAAATTTGCAGTGCTATTGCTCCTGAAGCCTTCATGTTTGCTTGAAAAAGAGAAAATCCCATAGTAAACTGTGATCAGCCGGGACTGGTTGAGATATGGGTGGAGAAGTGAGCTTTAAAACCGACATGGCAAGCTTGAGTGGCCTTAACACAAGGCAAATCAATTCCTCAATAGACCATTAGAGGATGATAAGCCCCGTCTCCATTGTGTAATTTAAGTGAATAAAAACTTGTTTAGCTGTCACCTGTCAGGCCAGCTTCTCCCGATCCCAATACCTGATTAACAGCAGGAAATTAGTTAATCAAAGTGTCAGCGCGTCCTCGAGTGTCTTCACTTTGGAGATATCGGATAGTCACGACTTAGTTAGAGAGACCGCGGATAGCTGAATACGGGTTTGATCTTGTTTCATAAGGTCTTCAGTCAGAGACGGTGATGTTAGCCAGTATCTCCTGAGCATGTCAAGCACTCAGACTCGATATATCAAAGATTTTCTTCATGAATGTTTCCCTTTTATCCCTAGTGGAGCCCAGCTGGCAGAGCATTGCATTAACAGTGCAAAAGGTTGTGGGTTTGATCCCAGGGAGCACAGGTACTGATAAATGTATAATTTTAATGTACTCACACTTGGATGGATAAAAGCATCTCCCAAATGCATAAATGTATTTTTTTCTGGCACTTACCTATATTTAACGTTCTTCGAGTATTTAAATCTAATAAAAATGTGAAAGTCTTTTTGACTGAAAGTTGCAAGATGTGCATTCTTCTGTGTGTGGGACAGCGTAAACCTGGCATAGGTTTATTATTTCTCTCCGCGCCCACCCGGGTGTTTATTTGTTGGAATACCACACGTATATCCTATTACCTTAATGATGTAACTTTTAAAGGTATCCTGAGAGGTATCACAGGAGCCATTTTTAGCCTTTTGTGCACATACAGTAGTGTTCTAAGGAGGCTCGTAATACCTGGAGAAAGCTATTATTTAACATTACCATCTCAACAGCAGCTGCTTTACTGGCACAGGACCATACATATGCAATGTGAAAACTGCAGTCTTTGCTTATATTAACCACTAAAGTTTTCAAACCAGTCAAATGTTGTGACTGTTTGCTACAGAGGTGCAGAAAATTGTGTCATGACAGCAATAACTGCTTTATATTACATACATGCTTGGTATTCTAGACCAGGGGTTTTCAAACTGGGGTCTGGAGACCCCAGGCAGAGTCCTGCAACGGGTCGGGAAGATGCGGGCGGGTAGTAGCGTGAATGAAAATATGTGCAATATTTTTATGTCTAAATTACCATTATACGCGCAACATATGACATTTGACCCATCACGTCACCACCACTGCGACAGTGCCACCTTTGTTTATGCTTCTCGTAGCCAAGTTGGAGCGAGCGTTGCAGGAGTTGCATAAAGTTTTGCTGTTGATAGTCAGAGACTTGTAGGAGCACAGCAGGGGTTGTGTAGGTAGGGTTTTTATTAATAGGTCTATTTGTGTATAGTTATCAGGTTCCATAGCCTATTTCGGTGCCAATGGTAGGCTACTTGAATGGCGCAATACAAAGAGCACTTTAGCCTGTTTCATTAGACCATTCATGACGCTGTTGTGATGTTGAGAGATGTACGAGATAAAAAAATAAAGCACTTTAATTGGAATGTGTGAGTTATGCATGTGCGGGTCATATAACAATATATTAATGGGTCTGGGTGGGTGCGGATTTAATTTTGATATTATCATGGGTGACAGGTCGGATCTGGTGCTGAACTTTGCGGGTATGGGGCGGAAGAAAATGGACCCATGCAGGACTCTGACCCCAGGGGTCCCCCAGAAAATTTAAAGAGAAAAGTCTATGTGTAGCCAATTATTTAAGTTTGTAAACAATTTGCTGTCTTTATAAAATCCAACCCAGTCTCAAGGCAAGTCGTGTTATAGTTTTGATTAATTTATTCGTCTTTGATGACACGAATTTCTGCTGTTTTTCGTGTCTCTGGAGACGAATGTCTTTTTCATCCTTCCCAGCACGAATTTCTATCAATGGCTGTTCGTATCTGTGGCACGACTTTCTTTATCGTGTCATTTTGTATTTTTTTCTCATAGTTCTTTCCTATTTTAAAATCATTGTCGCTTGGGGTTAGGATTAGATTTGGGGTTTGTGTTAGGATGTAATTTTATGCATTGGTTTCTACATGTTTTTCGTCCGCCTTTAAAACTATTCTCACCCTGGAGTTGGGGTTAGAGTTGGGGTTTGGGTTAGGAAGTTGCAGAAAGTGATTCTAACCCAAACCCCAAGCGACAATGGTCAAAAAGTAAAAAACAACGATGAGAAAACAAAAAATAAAATAACACGATAAAGAAAGTCGTGCCACGGACACGAACAGCCATTGATAGAAATTATTGCTGGGAAGGACGTAAAAGATATGTGTCTCCAGAGACACGAAAAACAGCAGAAATTCGAGTCATCAAACACTAATAAATGAATCAAAATTTTCGTTACTATAACACGACTTGCCTTGAGACTGGGTTGTAATATCACAATTACTATTTATCTAACACCGTTTAAATGTTTTTTTTTATATATATAAAACATACATATATATTTTAGGAAAGGGGTCCATTGCTAAAAGTTCATATTCATCATATTTAACAAGTCAACTCATTCCCCGCCAGCCTTTTTTTAAGTTGCCGGTCAGCATTTTTTGTGATTTTCACAAAAGTTTTACAAAATGCCTTTCAGGAAAATTTTCTTCTAAAAATATATAAACATACAAATATACCAAATGAAAGAACAGAACCACTGCTTTCAAACAAACAAACAAAATGGGGAAAAAACTTTCATAAATTTTTTTCTCTGCTTATTAACTCTTAAATATGGGTATTTTCTACAAAATATATTTTTTTTGTTGCAAAAAGCTGAATTAATTGCATTTTTGTGAAGCAATTTTAATAGAGATCAGATTCAAAACGATTATCAAAACATACACGGAGTGTAAAAATAATTAAAAACATTTTGCTTCAGTTTTTTTTTATAAATTGGGAAAATGTTTTTTTTTTATATATATAAAACATATACATATTATATGAAAGGGGTCCATCGCTAAAAGTTCATCATATTCAATAAGTCAACTCAGTCCCCGGCAGCCTTTTTTTGAAAAATAGTATCCGGCCAGCATTTTTTGTGATTTTCACAAAAGTTCCACAAAATTCTTTCCAGGAAATTTTTCTTCTAAAAATACATAAACATACAAATATATCAAATGAAAGAACAGACCCTCGGCTTTCAAACAAACAAACAAAACAGGGGAAAAAACGTTTCATCCTATCTATAATTTTTTCTCTGCTTATAAACTCTTAAATATGGGTATTTTTCTACAAAAATATATTTTTTTTTGCAAAAAGCTTTGCTAGAGATCAGATTCAGAACGAGTATCAAAACATACAAAACAACATACATTTTGCTTCTGTTTTTTATAAATTGTGTAAGTGCGAGGATAATCACGGTATTACAGATAATAACCATAAAAACTCATCAGAAAGACATTCTTTTTATTCATGCAAATGTTTTCTCTTATTTGAATCATTAATGGCAGGGAAAGAGTTAATGGCACAAATGCGGCACAACAACTAAAAGCTCACACAGCTCACACAGACCCAGCTAAAGCTCATTTTCTTTGTGATTTACTGTTTTCTACATAAAATCCTACAACATAATGAAGGAAAATAATGAAATAAAGAACATTCCGTAAAAATATAACCTTGATATCTTGTCAAACATCGAAATCAATGTTAAATCAAACTTTGATGATTTAATACGATTATGAGACTTTGGCCTGGGTCACAAAAATTATTCACACATTAACATTAGGCACGTTTGCAAACAGAAGACACATCACATCCGCTCAAACACTATTAGTCCTGTGATATAACAAAGCATGTTGATCAAAGCCAACAATGTTGTCTTCTCCATTATAATGACTCCATATTACAGTTTTGTTTGCTGGCTTGTGGCTGTGGGAAGCTCGGAGTTTAGACTTGGTAAGAAAAGACGGAAGAAAATGTGTAAAGATAAAACATACATTCCCTTTCATATTACTATCAAAGGAAAGAGTCCACAGTAGAGCTGCAAGATGGATTCTTGCAACATCCATGAGCTCCTTGTTATTTTAATATTTATTCCTTTTGTCACTAATTTGTTCTCGTGTCTTTGAGGAGGTCTTTTCCTCGGCATCTGTTTGAAGCGCCTTTCATACCGCAACACTTATGAGTTCTGTTTTTCAGTATTTCTGCATGAATAATACAACAGGATCTTTTGATTATTGCATCACTGCGTATATTGTGGATTCTTTCCAGGAGCCTGACACCCCTTAGCATGTTTTTTATTGCTTTTACAGTGGAAAAAAAGACTTATTCGGTTCCTTTTAACTGTTCTCGTGTTCATATGTAAATGTTGAGAGGGAAGAAATTAAAGAAATAAATTTAAGGGCAGGGTATGGCATCCTATATAGCGAAGACTGAGCTCATGAATATGAACTTGCTGTGATGTTGCTAGGTGGTTTTTCTTAGTCGAGTCATCAATTAATATTCATGACCCACCCTACTCCAGTAACGTTATCTAATTAATATTCATGAGCCAAAGTCTTAAATACCCAAGCAAATATACGCAATTGTGGAAAGCTGTTTTGCATTTCTTCCTGCAGCCGGACTAGACTTGACAACTTGGATCAGTGATGGACACATGACCAGGGGGTTTTCTCTGATAACACGTGATAGAGGTACCTATAGCAGATTTCGTACACCCCAGCAGCCTGACTCCATTAAATAAATCCGACTTCATAAAGCTGACAGAGTCGCTTCGCAAAACGTTTCGACAGCACAAGCACATTAGGGGAGTTTCGGGTTGCGCCGACGGTATGCGGGATTAATCACGGGAAGCGCCGCGAGGGAGCGCATGAGTATTCTTTAATACATCAGATGCGTTCCACTAAAAGTGTCTGTTTGATTTAGAGATAGTAAATATGATTTGTTCGGATGGGTTGGCGGAAAGCATGGAGTTGCACATTTTGTTTTGGAGAGGCCAGATATTATGATAAATGACTGAGACAGTTGAATGCATAGGAGACTGGAGTGGTGTACTTGTAGTGTTCCAGGAAAAAAACTGTAAAAAATTGAGAGCACTTGTAGTTTCTACTTGGTGTAATCACAAATGTTTTCGCCTACGGCCCTTTTCTGACAAGACTTGTTTACCTGAGGTGCTTAGATAAATTTGTATCTCACAAATTTACTGTGTGATCCTTATTAAACCTGTCTGTTTTCTTAAGTTCATTTATTTTCCTTTTTTAAGCAAATGATCTACTGTTTTTCAGACAGACTTGTGGTCCTCTGAGAAATCACACAGGGATAGGATTGTCTGGTTGTGGTGTATTATGCCACTTCTCATTTATTTTGACCTTTGTTGAATATTTCATCGCACTTTCATTAAAGGTGTTGTGTGTGCATATTTATTGCCATCTTATGGTAAGATTGTGAATTGCAACCACAGCTTAGTCCACAACTCACCCCTCCCTTTCAAAATGCATAGAGAAGCTACAGTAGCCGTCACAGGACAAACACGTCATGCGCTCTATAGAGCAGTTTGTTCATTATCAGTAGTGTATAGAGATCAGTAGTGTATAATCCAAGAAGGATTTGGGGGTTGTGTTTGGGCGCGTTTATGAAAGCACGGAAGGGAGGGGGAGGGGGAGGAGTTAACTACGCTCAGTTTGTTTGAAAACACATTTCAAAAATCAACACACAGATTCGCTTAGAACGCCTTTAAGCAATTTTGAGCGTGGCACAGTTGTTGGTGTCAGACGGGCCGGTCTGAGTATTTTAAAATCTGCTTAGTTACTGGGATTTTCACGCACAACCATTTCTAGGGTTTACAAAGAATGGTGTGAAAAGGAAAAAACATCCAGTATGCGGCAGTCCTATGGGCGAAAATGCCTTGTTGAATCTAGAGGTCAGAGGAGAATAGACAGACTGATTCAAGCTGATAGAAGAGCAACTTTGACTGAAATAACCACTCGTTACAACCGAGGTATGCAGCAAAGCATTTGTGAATCCACAACACGCACAACCTTGAGGCGGATGGGCTACAACAGCAGAAGACCCCACCGGATACCACTCATCTCCACTACAAATAGGAAAAAGAGGCTACAATTTGCACGAGCTCACCAAAATTGGACAGTTGAAGATTGGAAAAATGTTGCCTGGTCTGATGAGTCTCAATTTCTGTTGAGACATTCAGATGGTAGAGCCAATGAGAACATGGATCCATCATGCCTTGTTACCACTGTGCAGGATGGGGGTGGTGGTGTAATGGTGTGGGGGATGTTTTCTTGGCACACTTTAGGCCCCTTAGTACCAATTTGGCATTGTTTAAATGCCACGGCCTACCTGAGCATTGTTTCTGACCATGTCCATCTCTTTATGACCAGCATGTCCCCATCCTCTGATGGCTACTTCCAGCAGGATAATGCACCATGTCACAAAGCTCAATCATTTTAAATTGGTTTCTTGAACATGACAATGACTTCACTGTACTAAAATGGCCCCCTCAGTCACCAGATCTCAACCCAATAGAGCATCTTTGGGATATGGTGGAACGGGAGCTTCGTGCCTTGGATGTGCATCCCACAAATCTCCATCAACTGCAAGATGCTATCCTATCAATATGGGACAAATTTCTAAAGAATGCTTTCAGCACCTTGTTGAATCAATGCCATGTAGAATTAAGGCAGTTCTGAAGGCGAAAGGGGGTCAAACACAGTATCAGTATGGTGTTCCTAATAATCCTTTAGGTGAGTGTATATGATTTTGCAGGTCGTAGTTTCTCCCAGAAAATATACTTTGGGATGTAGTGTAACAAACATGCAGTGTTTTGCTAGCAATAAATAAAGCACAAACTTTGATCACAACTCCACCTGTATGGAACTAAAGGCCCTTTTGCTACTTTTTTTGGTAAAATAACTAGCTTGCTAGTTTCCGTACCGCTTGTATCTCATGTGATGTAAAAGGACAATTAAATCAATACGGAGAATAGTCGCTGTAAAAGCATCAGGTATCATCCTCGCCCCAATTCACAACTAAATATATTTATAATCACATATGTCAGTCTTCTTTTTTTAAATGGGTTTCACGAAGCACCCATCCAGACAATAAACGCACCCATTAGCGATAGACCTTTTAAAACTCTTGCAGATATTGATAACAATAATAATACGGATAACTTTATTAAGTGGAAAATGTTGTGATTGCTATGAATAAATGGTTAATCACAACATTACATTAAAAAACCATTAAAAAATAATTATTAAAGTCATTATTAACATTAAACAGGCCTTGATTTTACTTTATAAGACTGCTGCTTTTGTTTACCATTTGTTGACAACAGTTACAAAAATATTATCAATCATTTAACCATCACATTTTTAAACTATACCAAACAGTACAAAAGCTATTAGAGCTTCATCATTATTGAGCCTAAACGAAAATAAAAAAAAACTCTTTGTGGTGCTCTTTTAATTTAATAAGTAGGTGCTTTTTGTGCTTTCTGCAAATTTCTGCCTTTGTAAGAGTTTATGTTGTACACAATTGTTTCTTTAGGAGTTTTCTTGCCGTATAATCTTTAAAAGGGATGCCAATTATTGTGTATTGCTTTCTAAAGGTGCTCCAGGAAGACTCAATGAAAGATCTAATTTACCCCCTCATGGGAGTACTAATAGATAGAGAAGATTATAGGGCAAGATACCTAATTATAAAGGTGAAGCCGGGGAGGTGGAGGGATAAACTAACACAAGATTAGAGAGGTAAACAGCAGTTTATATACACGGGTGGTTAATTGATAGATAGACTAGCATGATCTTGAGAATTTGTACGTGTTTTACGAGTTGGCTAATTCGTATGAATTTGTACTACTTAGTGAATCATACAAAAACATACGATTATCATAAAAACAATAATGAAACCCCAACCCTAACCCTGGCCCTAAACCAATGAATAAAAGTTATGCTTTCTTTCTTTGTGTAGCCTATACATTTGGGCAGTGTCATGCTAAATTTTCCATACAGTGACGTAGATATGTGGGGGCGTGTAAATAACTTAAAGACTTATTCTTTGCAACTTTACAGATCTTCGATATGCAGGAACAGCTTCAACAGGGACAGTTCAGGGTTGAATGATTATTCCTTGACTTTGTTTTGTTTTGTTTCGTTTCGTTTATTATTTATAGCAAATTGAAAAGCAACTCACGTTGGCTACAGTGCTTTCCAATGAAACAGCATTTAACCAAAAACGAAAACAGCAAGAACATAATAACAATATGACAAACACAAACAAGACCATCAGATATACCCCAACTATCTCAAATCAAACACTCGTGCTAGTAAGTGCCTTCTTAAAAGTGTTTTAAAATGACCTAGTGATGTACAACATTTAATTTCCAGTGGCAGCTCATTGCAGAGGCAAGATCTCCTTTGGACTTTAAGCAGGATTTGGGGGCCCTTTAATATTGTGTCCGAAATATTTTCAGGTGCTAGACCATGCAAGGCTCAAAAAACATATAGCAAAACCTTACATTGAACTCAAAAATGTACAGGGTCGGATGTTTGTAGGTCGGATGTTTGACATTGAGCACCATTCTGAGCTCAGATTTGTCTATTAAAGGTGCCATATTGTAAAAGTGTATTTACCTGAGTATAGATGAATAATAAGAGTTCTGTAAATGGTAATGCCATATCGTGAGACTCCCCTTTCCTATTTAAACCTTGTGTATGTAATAGACAGGCCAAACTTAACATAACACCAACTGTGACGATACATTCGAGATGCACCCAAAACATTAAAGGGATAGTTCGGCCAAAAATGATATTAAACCCATGATTTACTCACCCCCAAGCTGTCCGAGTTGCATATGTCCATCGTTTTTCAGACAAACACATTTTCGGGTATTTTATAAAATGTTTTAAATCTTTCAGTTGATTAAATGTAATGTTATGGGGTCCACGATCTTCAAGTCCAAAAAAAGTGCATCCTCCACAAAACAAATCCAAACGGCTCCAGGATGATAAAGGTCTTCTGAGGGTAATCCGTGCGGTGTTGTTGTAGAAATATCCATATTTAAAACTTTATTAACGTAAATAACTACCTTTCAGTAGCGCCGCCATCTTAGACTCCTCTGTATTCAGGAGAGAGTATTAGCGTAGTGTACGCACTTTTCTTAGTGACGTGTGACAAATTCGGAGGGCGGGGGCACAGAGCAGCAGCAGAGTAGCCTCCGTAGGCTGCGTAAGCTCTCATCCTGAATGCGGACGCGACTAAGATGGCGGCGCTACGGGAAGGTAGTTATTTACGTTAATAAAGTTTTAAATATGGATATTTCTACAACAACACAGCGCGGATTACCCTCAGAAAACCTTTGTTTATCATCCTGGAGCCGTTTGGATTTAATTTGTGAAGGATGGACGCACTTTTATTGGACTTGAAGGTCGTGGACTATGGGTGGACCCCTTAACATTACATTTAATCAACTGAAAGATCTAAAACATTTTCTAAATTATCCGAAAATGTGTTTGTCTGAAAAACGATGGACATATGCAACTCGGACAGCTTGGGGGTGAGTAAATCATGGGTTTAAAATCATTTTTGGCCGAACTATCCCTTTAAATTACAAATTAAATTAATTACAAAGTTGTGACTGCTGAGTTAGCACTATATGCTAGTTAATGCTTTATGCTAACATTTAGGCTGAAGTTCTACTGTGGATGTTACAGTTACGTTTAGCAGGTCAATGCTAAAAAATAAATAAAAAAACATACCACTAAGAAACGTCCATTTCTAATCTCCGAACAAATGTGTTCCTCAGAATCTGTATCTTCGTTTGATACAAGCTCAGACATAAGGTCTGTTAAGGTCATAAGGTCAGTCAAATGAGTAGTGCTAAAGCATTTACTAATGATAATGAATGGAACCTCATTGTAACCAATTAATGCAACCACTAATTTAAATAACACCTATAGTGGTTATTATTTTGATAGATCGATGCCTGCAATGCAACATTAGTATCAAAAGTATCTATATTTCATGACCGACCCACCCGTTATGATATCCTGACCTGTAATAAAATAACTCAGTTCAGTGATTCTGTCAAGGGTATTTGGCTTTTCCGGTTTGGTAGCTTTAAAGCTAAGTTTCTGCCATCACACACACACACACACACACACACACACACACACTAATATAGAGAACACGTATTCCTGTAAAGCTGTCTTTCCTGAGGTGAACTGATGTTGCCTTGGCACTTTAATTAAGACATGGAGACGTCCCTCAGAGACATGTGATTAAGTGACAAACTATAATCATTTGCTGATTACTCTCATCTTTCCTCCCCTTGCTTTCTTTTTTTGTGTTATTTTGCAGTTTCCGTCACAGCTCATTAGAAACGCCACAAAATTAGCACACTGCCAGACAATGGCCACCATTGTTAATAATCGCAAATTAATGCGCTGCAGCCTGTAAGTCACTGTCATTTGTTTTCAGCCTTATGATAATGACGATGCGTTTTCACATTCAGCTTGCCCGCGACGTACCCCGCAGGGATGTTCGGCTGTAACGTCGGGGGGTAAAATACACAGCGCTGAGATAACATATCTGATCCAGTCATAACATGAAGACTTTACATGTGTCTCTCGCCACAAGCTGTAACATGAAGTGAAGGTTTTTTGAAATGGCCAACTGATTCGATTGTGCCTAACTTCCTGTCTGGAGTTTTGAGGGAGCGCATTCAATGGCACCAGTCACACAAACAGAGGTTAATCTTATTTTTAAAAACATTTTTGGCATTTCTGATAAGTTTGGTGGACAGCATTTAGTTTGAGTTCAGTGATCATTATCGGCATCAGGCCAAAACACAGCTACCCTTTTGGACATCGTTTGACTGTTTACATCAAGTCTGGAGCACAAGGTGGAATAACTTAGTAAATTTGAACTTTTTTCACCTCAAGCCCCTTCACTGACACAACAATAAGCCTTTAATTTATAACCAATGGTTGAGTAACAACAATACAGCGATTGGGTTAATACAACTTAGCATTCGGTCATTTTTTACCCAGCGGTGTGTTTTGTCCAATATTGACCCAGACCTGGGTTAAAAACAAAACAGCACTTTTTAGAGACCTAGTCAATTTTATAGAGCTTGGCATAACTAAAGTTTTTTATATAAATGAACAAACACTAAAAAATGCTGGGTTGTTTTTACGCAAGGCTGTGCCACTTTCGGACGGAACCCAACTGCTGGGTTATTGGCAATCATCTATGAGTTAAAACAACCCAGTTGGGTTAAAACAACGCAGCAGTTGGGTCCCAGCCCTTTTTTACCGTACATTCACATGGGACGGAAGCGTTAACGCTTGATGGAAGGCTTGTCTGAAGCTTGGGCAACAGCCAATCACTGTGGAAGCAACACATGCTCTGGTCTTCCTTAAACATAATTGGCTGGCTTGGACTAGGTTGTTTGCATAAGATTGGCTGATGCACACGTTGGCACTTGAAAAGTTGAAAAATTTTCACCGTCTGCCGCGAGCAACGGCAGTGACGCGACGTTGACGGATCCACAATTCAGTTCGGCAACGCCTGACATCAACTATTAAAAGTAAATGAGAAGCGTTAATGCTTACTCCCCTTGTACCGTTAAAGTAGAAAAAACATCTTGATTTTCGATGTTTTAGCTTATTTTAATGCATGTTTTGTATTATTTTAATTATTTTTTAAATCATCTTGAGCCCTCGCTTGAATTTTTCTTAAACCCCCTAAGTTGAGAAACACTGCTTTAACTACTTAAAGTAGTTAGTAGCATTTTGTCTGATGTTTAATTACACATAATTTATGATAAATTAATTTTATAGAAATGTAATTAAATTGGGCCCCCCTGACACCATCTCCCACAGCTGGCTTAAAGGGATAGTTCTCCCAAAAATGAAAGCTCTGTCATCATTTACTCACCCTATATGTTTGTAGCAGATCTGAGGCACAAATGATTTCCATAGTAAAAAGCGGAAGTCAATGGTGCCCCAGATCTGTTTTTAAAACATCTTCATTTGTGTTTAGCAAAACAAAGAAATGTATACACATTTGGAACAACTTGAGGGTGAGTAAACGATGGGAGAATTTTCATTTTCGGGTGAACTGTCCCTTAAAGGACCGCCCCTTAAACATGAACTGGTGCTTTGAGTGACATATGAGTAAATTGAAAGATACATTAAGAATTATCAATAAAACTGATTAAAAAAATTTGAATGTGAATGTCAAAGGGACACTTCGCTTTTTTTGGAAAATATGCTCATTTTCCAGCGCACCTAGAGTTAAATCATTTGATTTTTACCGTTTGGAATCCATTCAGCTGATCTCCAGGTCTGGCACTGCCAGTTTTAGCATAGCTTAGCACAATCCATTAAATCTGATTAGACCATTAGCATCATGCTAAAAAATAACTAAAGAGTTTCAATATTTTTCCTATTTAAAACTTTACTCTTCTGTAGTACATTGTGTAATAAGACCGACGGAAAATTACAAGTTGCGATTTTCTAAGCAGATAAGGCTAGGAACTATACTCTCATTCTGCCGTAATAATCAAGGACTTTGTTGCTGTAACATGGCTGCAGCAGGCGTAATGATATTACGTAGTGCCCAAAATAGTCCCCTGCTATTGAAAATTACCAAGGGGACTTATTTTTGGTTATTTCTGAGCTAATCAGATTTAATAGATTGTGCTAAGTTATGCTAAAAGTAGTACCGCCAGAGCCGGAGATCACTTAAATGGATTCCAAAACGGTAAAAATCAATTGTTTAACTCTAGGGGAGCTGGAAAATGAGCATATTTTCAAAAAAAAGTAGAGTGTCCCTTTAATGATTATAAAGCAATATTTGATGTCATGTACTACTCATTTACACATTCAATAGAAAATCTAATTGTGAAAAGACAATCTTAAACCTATTGTTAAGATAACTCACTGTCAAAATAACTTACTCTATGTAATTGTTATTGGCTTGTCTCGTGTGAAAGAAAGCGCACTATCCCTTACTAGAGAAATTCTGACTCTGGTCTATAGGATTTATAATACTGTATTTATCATCGTAATGCACAACAGCAGCGGCTGGTCACATTTACCATTAAACCTTTGCCCCCGGTTTAAAGATTTAACGGCAAAAGCATTAGCGCAGTGAAATCTTCACAGCACTTGTATTTTCAAAAACTTTTTCAATAACCCCTTTTTTCAGGTGCTGCTAGAACTTGTCTGTCTTTATTGATCTGACTGCGGCCGACACAAAGAGCCCATCGAGCCCGATGCTCAAGCGTAACACCGGCTAATACCGCATATAAACATCAACACCCGAATCCACTCCGATCTTCCCGCCGCGCCTTCATCCTCTCCGGCCCTAGGGGCAAAATCAATGGCTTTAGCGGGCTGAGCTGAAAGAGGAAAGAGAGATAAACACGGACTGAGTTAAACTGCTGTTTAGCAACAGGACACCAATGAACTCTGTACTTTTAGTTGATGTGTATGAAACATAACTAAATAAAATATAGAATTAATAATACATTTATAAATCTATTTAGACATATTATTGTGTTTCTGTAGTTCAGTAGCAGAGCATTGTGTTCGATCCCAGGAAACACAATTATTGATATAATGTATACCTTGTAATGCATTGTAAGTCACTTTGAACAAAATCATTAACCAAATGCATTAATGTAAAAATCTTTAAATCAAGAAACATTTGTGATATGTGAAATTTATCTCAAGTTGTTTATGTTGTAAGATTTGCATGCATCTAAGCGATGCTGTCGTACGCGTACATTCAGAGGTCAGTTTCAATGTTTTCTTTCATCTGTATTTCATCGCTACACCCAACGCTTTGATGCAAGGCGCTTAAGCAAACATTAAGTGAGCAATTGATGAGTGATGTTTTATTGAAAGTGTTTGGTTCTGTGATATCTTCCACTTCCTGATTTTTTTTCTCTCTCTCCCTCTGATACCTCACATCCATCTGTCTGACTCAGTCAGAATCTTCTCAACATGAAACAAGTCGAGCTGGCACAAAGAAGCAGAGCACTGCTGTGAATCTCTCTCTCTCTCTCTCTCTCTCTCTCTCTCTCTCTCTCTCTCTCTCTCTCTCTCTCTCTCTCTCTCTCTCTCTCTCTCTCTCTCTCTCTCTCTCTCTCTCTCTCTCTCTCTCTCACACACACACACCTTTCATTTAGGTGTCCTCCTGGAGCATATTGAGCCATTAAAAGTTTTTACTACTATTAAAGCAATAGTTCAGCCAAATATGAAAATTCTGTCCTAATTTACCCATTCTCGTGACATCCTAGATCCTATTTGTTATTAACAATCAAAAAGCATGGCTAAAGCAGTGCTTTCCATCATGGTCCTCGAGGACCCCCTCCCAGAAACTTTTAGATGTCTCCCTATTTAAAACACCTGATTCAACTCATCAGCCTCCTTCCAAAATGATAAACATGTCTCCCTAATATGCTGATGAGTTAAATCAGGTGTGTTAAATAATAAGACATCGGGAGGGGGTCCTCGAGGACCAGGATTGGGAAACACTGGTCTAAAGAGCACAGTCTAAATGGGCCCAATTCACTTTTGCTTATTTAATGACAGGAAAAATGGTTTGTGCGCCTAGTGCACAGTCTAAAAGGGTTGTTCCTATTCTCGTAATAGCTGGGTTTTAATTGCTGTAAATGTGTGAATAGCCAACGTGATCTGTGTAATCTCAAAGAATAATTTACAAATATGCAAGGAAAGGTTTGTACTCTAAAAATACTTTGTTTGTAACAATCCCAACCAAGACATAAGGGTCTTATCTCTGATCGTTTTCGCCCAAAAAATAAAATAAGTACCTTTTAACCACAACTTCTAAACAACTACTAAATTCCACTATATGGAAAAAATCCTGGAATGTTTTCCTCAAAAAAATATTTATTTTCTTTTTCAAGAAAGACTTAAACATCTTGGATGACTTTATCAGGATTTTTTTATGAAAGTGGTGTATTCTTTTAAGAGTGACCCAATGAGATTCAAAGTTTTTGACATAACTGCAAATTTGTCATGAGGGTGATGTCTTGAACTTTTGTCTTAAAGGTGCAATGTGTAAATTTTAGAAGCATCTAGCGGTAATGTTGCGTATTGCAACCAACGGCTCAGTCCACTGCTCAGCCTCCCTTTCAAAGCATGTATGGAGAACCTACGGTGGCCGACACAGGACAAAGATCTTGTCGTCTGAGACAGCAGAGAGTAGCCAGTTAAGCAATAAGGTTAATAAAGTGACACCACGTGCTCTGTAAATCAGTTTGTCCATTTAAGACTATTGTTCAAACATGGCGAAGCAAAATGACGGCATTCATGTAGATAAAAATGGCTCATTTCAAGGCACTGGGATATAATGGTTCATTAAGGGGTTTATATATATATATATATATATATATATATATATATATATATATATATATATATATATATATATATATATATATATATAATATTGCAATTATGTCAATAGCACTTCCTTAAATTTACACATTGCACCTAGTAAAAGTATTTCTAAAGCCCCTTTTGTGAGGCATGTGTGAAAGGAAAAGAAGAAATGACTCCGTTTACAACATTTAAGGCACCATCATGTACCTGGCATGGAGTCTGTTCCCTAAAATAGCAATATTATGCTACTGTAACATTTCACTTGCATTATGCAATAATAATCGGCTGATGTGGAAATAAAATATTAATAAAAAAGTCGCAACAGGCTTTCCTATGAGAACAAAGTGTGAGCTTCATCTCGACTTGTAAATATCTTGTAACTTGATAATAAAGGGATAGTTCCCCAAAAAATGAAAATTCTGTCATTTTTACTCACTCTCATGTTGTTACAAACCTGTATTTTTATTTTTTTTGTTCTGATGAACACAAAGGAAGATATTTTGAGAAATGTCTGTAACCAAACCGTTCATGAGCCCTAGATACTTCCATAGTATTCTTTTATCCTACTATGGAAGTGAATGGGGCTCACGAACGGTTTGGTTACAAATCAGTTCATTCCTTCTCAAAAAACATTTACCCAGGAAGCACTTTTCCAAACAGATTTGAGCTTGCCAGATCAAAAAAGAGTTTACCATATTTGTGGGATATGCACTAAACAGCTTTCAAAGGAGTCTTATTGCTCCAGGCACATTTTCTCCAGTAATCTGGTTCAGTTACAGTGAGTCTCAATTATCAGCGCATCACTTACTCTGTGTGTGTGTGTGTGTGCGTGCGTGTGTGTAATTGTTTGTATGTATGTGCGCGCATGCGTGTGTGTTTGGGGTGTAGGGAACAGATGTAAACTCCTTGCTGGAGGAATCAGCCAAAAAGACACAAATGAAAACAAAAATAACATGGTTACAAAACAAACCCTTACAGCCTGTCGTGTAATGTTAAAATGGGAAAGACAACAATTGTCTTTTTCTCTTTCAGAGGGTAAAAACAAAGGGAATGGAGACCCATCTAGCATAACCTGAATAAACCAAGGTTGCCACACACATCGTGAAAAGTAAAGCCAAAACATTTCAATCGCCATCTGTGGGCTGGCTGCAGTATAGGTCATAAACCCCATCCTTTCCAAGTAAAAAAAAAAGGGACATAGGGCAAACTTAAATTAAATTACACTTTAAATACATTTTTCCCAACATTGGTTTCTGTTATTTTAGTTATTTATTATCATGGTAATGTACTTTAAGTGTTCGTTTTTTTCTGCTAAGTTTGGTTTAAGTTACACTGTCAAAATTCTAGTATAAAAAAAGAGTATAAACAATTTGAAGTCATTTTAACATTTTTGACTAGTTGGAAGTTTCTATTAATCATTAAAATAAAGTTGTAATAACTTAAGCCTATTCAACTTTATTTTATTTATTATTATTATTATTATTATTAATATTTTTTTTTTAAATCTATTACTCACTAGTCAAGAAAGTTGAAATGACTTGTTTATGTCAAGTTGTTTAAACTTAAAAAAAAATGTAAGTCCAACAAGGAAATTTGTTTTGTTTGTGATTGAGTCAAACAGGAAAATGGGCGGGGCCTTTACATCATGCCTACAAATGACACAATATGTCAGTGGTCATTTTGGTTACACTTTATTTTGATAGTCCACTTTAGACATTCTACTAACTATAAATAACTTTGCAACTACATGTCAACTAACTTTCAATAATTTGCAACTATACGTCAACTAACTGTCATTAGTATATTAGTAGACTGTAAGGGTTGGGGTTAGGGAAGAGGTTTGGATTAGTGGAATAAGTTGACATGCACCTGCAAAGATACTTATAAACAGTTGAATGTCTGTTGAGATATCATCACAATAAAGTGTTATATTAAGCAGACAGTTTACTAATTCTCTAAAGATTGGTAGTTGATAAGTAGTTGAAAAGTTACTAATAATTAGTAAAATGTCTAAAGTGGACTATCGAAATAAAGTGTTACCGTCATTTTTGAGAAATTTGGGCTTTTTTACAGAAGTCTATGAAGACACGTCACCCTTATTTAAAAAAAAAAACTATGGACTAAACTTAGTGAAATATTTCATGAAATGAGTAATGGTTGCACACATCTCCTGTCAGCCACAGGCAATAGTTAGACATAAGCAGAGGTTACATAATAATTTGTTGTCACAACTGTATGATTTTTATGAATTCTATTATATATATACACAATTTGGTACAATATTAAACTGAATTATATTTGCACTTGCTAAATAGAGACAGAATGTGTGTCTTAAATTAAATAAATCTGAAATGGACAGGAAGTTAAATAAACCAACAAACTAACTCTCTATCAATCCTTTTGAGAAGATTGACATGATATTTTTTAAAGATGAGGATGCCTAGCATCTACTGTTATTCTAATGCAGATTAAATGCTGTATATTATTCATATCTGTCAACATTGGGATTTGAAAATAAGGAAAATTTCACAAATCTTAACCCTTTGCTTTTTTCTTAAACACTTAATTTAAGAAAATTGGCAGATTATTTATTTATTTATATTTTTTGCTTGTTTTTAAGCACAAATTCACTTAAATTTGATATTTTTGTCTAAAAACTAGACTTATTTTCTTAGGTAATATTGCTCATCAAGAAAATGAATCTTGATATAAGAAGTTTTAGTTATTTGTACTGAAAACAAGACAAACATACTAAGTAAGAATGTCATTTCTTGCATCGTATACCTTGTATCATTGTTTGTATGGATCTCTCTTGAAAAACAAGTGACTTGTTATATAGGTCGCAGATGTTGCATTCCTTAACACCTTCTGAGGTAAGTATTAAAGCACAAACAGCAATGTTTCCCTACACGCAAAGTTACAAAAAAATGCACACCTGGCCATCTGTGTTAGCCACCACATCCAATGTATACGCTGGCTGGCGGACGCGCGCACTAAATGCACGTTGCGGTTGTAGTTTTGCGCACGCTCATCGTCATCCTCAACCCATTCTCGAGAGGCTTTTCTTCTTGTTGTTTTGTTGGCGGGTGTCGTTTGAGTGATATGTAACAGATATACTGCCACCTGCATTACCGGAGGTGAATGTAGCAAACATCAAATAGGGGAATTTTTTGTAAATAGACTAAAAATACGGGAGAAATATGGGAAATTATTTAAATGGGATGATGGTGGGAAAGAATAGTAAAATACAGGAGAATCTCAGCAAAAACAGGAGGGTTGACAGGTATGATTAATAACCTTGAACTCTTAAAATCCCTATACCAAGGATATTAAATTAATGCAAATTCCCGGAGAAGTAATTTTGCATAATTAAAAAAGCAGGGGGATCTTTAATTTAATTAAAGAGCGAGACATTTCAGCCTTATCTAGATGGTTCAGAATGATGGACACCTCCATTTCTTTTCAGAATCTTGTTGAATATGGCCTGAGGTGAATAAAGACTTCAAACAGGGGATAAACGTCCCGTCTCAGTTCTTCTAATGCAGTAACGGTCACTGTGTCGGTGTGTTCGAGAACAGAACAAGCTCATCTGTAGAAAGCAGATAAAGAAAATTCTCCACTTGCACCTTCAAGAAAATGTCAAACCATTAGCCTGGAAAATCAAAATCCTGGAACTTTGATCTGAGATTAAAGACTGGAAGAAATCAGAAAGCTGAGGCTGGAATAGGTTTGAGTATACAGTACAGGGAGTGTTGGGGGTCGAATCCATCGACAAGGCCACAATTAACCGGAGCGAGATTTTGAGGGCCTGCAGAGTCCATTAGGTTTCTCATAACCGTGCAACAGCTTGAGCTATTGGCTGACTTAAAATCGTAATGGATAATGTAATAAGGACATCTCGGTGGTCTGTTATGAGGGGCGGAAATCTTGCAGAGGGAAGGTTTCAGCAATATTGCGACACTTTTTTAAACGCCAAGTCTCCATCTCAAGGGTGCCACTTGTAATGTTTGATAAATGGCTCTCTTACACAAGGCTAAGATTCTGTTTGCAGCCTCAAATGCTTTTTCCTCGGTTTTTGTCGAAACCCTCGAGTGAAGTTCACATGATGGATGCTTTTGTCTTGTCAATGGTAATTTGCAAAAGCATTGTGCACAGAGTCGGCGTTGAGTATATTTCTGTCACCAGTGCCACACAGTGTGAAATGAAGGCACTGAACACAGTAAAACAATGATGTGATCAAAAAGCCATGACAACTTATGGTTTTACAACATTAACTCATCAAAATTACTTTAGCGATTGCAACTTTTTGGAGCAATTCCTCACTAGATTTAAATAAAAGCTAAGTGACTTGTAGAATGTGAATAAACTTGAAAAAAAGATTTTTATATGATCCTGATTGATTTTAGGCAACTTTAGAAACATTTACAAATATAGTGAACTGTCTAAGCAATACATCAATACATTTTTGCACCTTTGGTAATGCTTGTACCTAAGTTGTCCTCAGTGTGAAAAGCTGAATCTCAACATCGTATAGTAAATGTGCAGAACGGGAGGTTCTCAACACCACCATTTGGGACAAACAGAGTCTTTTAGGTAACCATGCACAACTTTACAAAACATAAACAATCAGGAATGACTAAGGATGCTAGACCATAATAAGCAAGGGGGAAGTAAACTTTTGAGCAGGATGATTTGTACAAATTAAATTTTTATTCATATGTAAACATCTAGGGCATGAGAAGCTGGGATACGATCCGGTCTTCCTGTGACACAGCAGAGAATAAGCAGGATAAAGAATAGATGGATGGTATAAGTTGGCTTAAATAGGGCAGTACTTTATTTTAAATAATATAAATCTTGTACACTCTGTAAATAATATTTATGAACTCAGTTAAACACTTTTAAAACAAACATACTTTAAAAAAAACTGTATTTATTTGTCAATGGAAAAATATAACACACAACAATAAAACTTCATGCCCAGTAGCTGTCAAGCTCCAAAAAACAACTAAAAACAACAAGCAAGTAATCCATACCACTTGTTTGCAATGATCTATTACATTAAACTACTGGTCAAACGTTTACACTGTATGAATTACAGTATTACTGGCAGCCGAGGGCGTCATACACCAATTTTTTTTAAGTGGGCACAGTGTGCACAGCTCACAGAAATGTGTGCATGGACAGACATTAAAAGAAAAATGGGTAATTTTCATAGCACTCCCGCTTACATTTCTAACTTGTGAAAACCACCAAAATAACTGTGTTGACTAACTTTTATATCATATACTTATATTAATTAATGTAACCAGAGTATATTGGCATCATATTTATATCTGAAATTGTATTTTTGTTTAGTGACTTATTGTTTAATTGTGTCATTAATGCATTTGCACATCAACTGCGTTATGCTATAAAATTAATGTAAGTTAAAATCCATAAATTATATATTAATTATATATTATATTATATTGAAATGTAAACAATCCATGCGTCAGCTCCTACAGTCTAAATGTTGCTCACTGCCCAGCTCCATGCACAGAGGGTAGAAGCACATTTCACCGTGACAGCGCCACCCGGCACTCGTTGGCCAGTACAATTGACAGTAGCCTATCTGTACAGATGTGAAGCTAAGATTCATCCAAACAGTGGCTAAGTTTGGCTAAATGGGTCTAAAAGTCGCTAGATGTAGCAATAAGGTCGCTAAGTTGGCAAGCAACACAGTCACTGAGTTGGCAACACTGCTTCAGCCAATCCCCTTTTTTTAAGCAAGTAAGCCCCACCCACTGATTAACATTGAATTTGCATACAAGTTGAAAATAAAAATGAGTACGAAAATTAAAACGAAAAGGAAAAAGAAAAACAGAACATAAAATTTAAACTGAACTTTACATTTTAATTTTGTCCCTATTATTGCTTGGGCATGAATAAAAAGCCTTTTAAAAAATGTATTTACAGATTCCTTTTCAAGCTTGCCTTTTTAATATTGTCAGTCTTGACTCAAGATTATATTGAAAATGAAATGTTAAATCATCAATTTAATTAATTTTTTTTTTAATTTTGGCCTGAATGATGCTTCATCAGCTTAAAAATGAAAATGAAATAATTTAATATAATGTTTTAATTTTTTTCAGCATTTCATTTTCAAATTTGGGACATATTTTGCAATTTTATTTTATTTTTATAATTTTATTAATTATTTTATAATTTAATTAATTTATTTAATAAAGTCCAAAAATACCTTTCATAGTTAATAACATATATTTAAATATACAGTAAGTTATTGGCAAACAGCTGCATAACTTCAGCAAAAAAAAATTCAGTGTAGCATCACTTGACTGAAATTTTACCATGATCTTAAAAATCTTTAAAAATTGAAATGCTTGTAGATAAAAATATGTTTGTGTCAATATTAGTGTGCAAATATATATTTGTGACATATTCTGAAATGGATGAATTAGACTGAATATTGAAGAAAATGCATCTAATAAGAGTCTAGAATAGATGAACTCCTTCATATTCTTATCATATTCATCTCAGCATGAAACCTCATGGAGCTGCTTGATATAAAATGCCATTTTGCAAATTCCATGCAATGTCTGACTACATTTCCAATAATAAAATATGACAGAGTTTTGGTTGATTTTGGATGATTCCTATATAGCATTTCCCACAGGATTTGGTGAGACGATGGCGCAGAATGACGTTACGTGCTAATCAGCATATCCAAGACGTCATAAGACTGATACACGTCATACAACCGATTGACGCTATACAACTAAATGCTCTCATTTAAACATTTTCTGTTGTTAGACATTAAAGAAAACAGTACTTTAATGTAACCATCAGCAACTTTCACTTCTATCCCACACTCAGACAGTATGGTTCAAAAGTTGTCACTAGGATGCTACCTTTATCCAAATATACAATTTTGGTGCAGATATTTTGAGGAACCAACATGTACCTAACATACAAATGTGTACCTTTGAGGTACTAATATGCACCTTTTATGTGTTTTCTTCCATTTTACCTTGATTAAAAAGCTTGACATTCATTTCACGCCTTACAAACACTGTTTACCCTCATATGACTGGAACATCTGCTATACTCTCCATGAGGCTTGTGGTGAAATCACCAAAACCCTTTAGGATAATATAGACTTTCTGAGCTTGCTCTTCACAAATCAATTGTGAGTCTTACTGGCTCTGTAACAATCACGCACTGTTGTAAGGATACAGACCGAGATGAAGAGGGGTGAATTGATGCATTTGAAGCCATCGCTGGGACTAATATATTATGTGCTCTGAACTCCTCTGGTAGGTTTTAGATTTCAAATCCAACAATGCCTCCCTCTTTGAGAGAACAAATTAATTTTCTTTGAGAAAGATAATTGACTATCGCCAGAAGAGCTATTGTGAGGGGTTGGTAAACTGTCGTGAAATATTTAAGTCCAAATTAGCATCGAATCACAGGTTTGGAGAACAATTCATGGGTTAAATGCAAAATTGAAAACTTAAATACATTTGAGGTATCAATGTAGATTCAGCAGCAAGGTGCCTTCGTAAAATATATGTAATTTGACAGCCTCATTAAGCACATGGTTCAAGTGAGAAAAGTTTCTATACATTTACTAAATGGCCCTTAGTGACAGGAGGAAATGAGGTCAATGAGGTATGTGAGCAGTGGCGTGGAAAGGTCACACTATTAAGGAGCCTTTGGAGGGCATGTTAGCAATCTCTTCCTTTCAGCTCTCACAGAATAACTTGATAACAGTGTGCATTAATAAAACCAGACTGTTGTTTACGTGATGTTTTCATAATATAACCAACCTGATCTCACGGGAAAACATAACTGTTTTACGACTTGCATGTGAATTTGTTTTGTATAATTGCTATCAAAAATTAGATAATGATATTGACCGAATGCTCTCGGCGCGTATTATACATTCATCAAATACTTTATCTTCAAATCTGCTTAATTCTGCCCTCAGGTCATTCAGAAACACTGGTTTGTTGGCAGAATCTGTTAAATGCCACAACGATTTTTAGCAAAGTCCTTTAAGTGCACAGAAGTGGAATGTGAAACGACCGTGTGTAACATTCAAACCTTTATCCCTTGTAAGTACTTGAATACAACCTGAATGTGGCAACCACATGCATCACAGCGCCCCCTAATGTGTGGTTCAGTTTCTTATTTTTTATTTCATCATCATTTGCAATGTTTCTAGTGGCATCTTTAGTGTTTTTGCAACTGTTAACTATGTGTCTTGTCCAAAGATGTGTTTGTTTTTGCCAAAAACGCTTGCATGCACTTATAGAGGGTTTTGCACCGAAACACAGTCAAATTAGTTCAGACCTGATTTTTCCATTGTGCCTTATTTTGTTTGGTTGATTAGAATTTATATTGGTTTAAACCACAAAACATGTGATGTCCATTCCAGTGGATGCAGGGTCTGAAGAGATTATATACCAATAAGATTACTTAATGACACAATTTTCATTTGTAAAAATAAGGCATTTTATTATGACTTTTTATTGCAATTAAAGTGAAATGATTGAACCTAAACATAAGAGCCTGATCCAAAAATGCTAATTTACAAGAAAGCATGTCAGACGCAATATTTCAAATATTTCTTCATTTATAATTTAAAGCATTTTTAGTTGGACAAAGAATCTCTTTACACAAGTCAGATTAACAACCACAGACAATTTCGATTTTGATATTCTTAAAATGAATAATAGATCGTTGAAAAATTGGATACATATTTTTGAAGCCCTACTAAAAAGATTGTACAGGTTTCATAAGAACTGGAATGAGTTTTGTTAAATCAAAAATGGTGGAACCTTATGCAGTCTACATCTTGGTGCCTATAAAAAAGAGTTTGTGTAGTTTTAATATCTCAGCTTGATAGGTGAGCTTTCCGCAATTACACTTGTGGCTGGTTAAAAATTGCATTGGGTTTCTAATTGTATTTCTGTTTTGGGGAACTGTTTAGTCTGAATGCTTTCATAAAATAAGATTAAAGGTATAGGGGAGGATTTTCTTTTTCCAGGTGGAACATCAAGACTATTGGTCATCCTAGTTGTCAATCATTCTGGTGATATGTTGACTTAAGGCCGTCGTACATGCTCATCCCTTGGTTCGCTTTCTGCACATGCGCACTTTCAGGTGTATATGTGTGGTGTCTTACGGTTTCAGCCATTCATTGAATCTCACATTCTCACCGTGTTTTTTTTTCTCACCAAAATGTTTGAGGGTCGCAAGAGGAAAAGTGTCTACGAATTGTATGACAAGAAGAGAAAGGTCTCTGAAGACAGAAACGAGACCAGAGTGTTTATAAGAGAATATTTCACACGCTGGCGTGCGCTAAAGCACAGGTTGGGCTTCCCACTGATGCCTCAGTCGCGAAGTTTCTACTCAACAGGTAAAGTTTGGCATGCTATTTGGAGACATTCATTTAAAATCACTGCTAGTAAAAGTTGATGTAAGCTATGATTAGCGATGCTAGCCCTAGCACAAGTCACGAACCGCGCAGACACGGTAAACATCTCAATGTATGAGCAATGCCGACAGCAACTTGTATACAGAGTGTGCATGAGAATACTAGGCTCGTGCATGCTCTCTCGTGCACACGTTTAATAGGTGTTCCCTCTCGGGAGCAAGTAGAGTGTTGCGCAATTGCATTTTTTTTAAGCAGAGAGGGCGGTTCTTTTCTAAAATTCGGGAAAATCTTCCGCTATATTTTTGTGTTGCACAAAAGCAGAAATGTAATGTTGATACTGCTTGAAAAGTAATCCAAAAAGTAACCCGTACCACACTGTCAGAAATAAAGGTACAGAAGGCGTCAGTAGCTGCATTTACCCGTTAAATTGCGCAAACTGAAAATTGAAAATACGGCCAGTGCAAACACGTAAATTTCATAAAAACAACCATATATCGCAAAAAGTCTTTACGCTTGCATGAGGTGGTATTTTAGGCAATTCAGAAAAGGTGTATTTTCGCAAAACTGCAGTGGAAACAGTTTATTCACATTTTCCAGGTCACCTGATGCAAGTCATATTATTATTTGAAGATGATGTGTTATGTACTAAAACCTCCCAGAATAACACAGTCTCACCCCATGGCGTCAATATTTGACGACACTTGACCATGCGTCAATATGTTGACGCGGAGGGTATACCTTTCGCGTCATTTTTTGACGAAATGGGGACTTCAATACTATTACGTCCGTTGCATTCTCTTTCCTATTTTCTTACCATTTTCGCGTCGGTTTAGGGTTAGATTACGCAAAATTAAACAGTGTACGCGAAATTAAACAGTTGTCACCTGGCGTTGGGGTTAGAGTTAGGTACGCGAAATTAAACAGTTGTCACCTGGCGTTGGGGTTAGAGTTAGGTTTGGGTAGGGATGTCATTATGTAAATCTAACCCTAAACCGACGCGAAAATGGTAAGAAAATAGGAAAGAGAATGCAACGGACTTAATAGTATTGAAGTCCCCAGTTCATCAAAAAATGACGCGAAAGGTATACCCTCCGCGTCAACATATTGACGCATGGTCAAGTGTCGTCAAATATTGACGCCATGGGGTGAGACTGGGTTAACACCTCAATACATGTTTGCTCCCAAGTATAAGGGGCTTTTCTTGCCAATAATGTTTGGATAACACTCCTACATATCTTTTGATTTAAAATAATGTACTATTACATCAAAGAAACACCTATATGTTGCCCAGCCCCTAAGTATAAGGGGCTTTCCTTGGCATTAATGTTTGGATAATACTCTATTCACTGGTTTGCCTGCGCATTCAGGTCTTAATGATTAATGGTAAACAAACTTGGCTTGCTGTCCTTGGAGGGAGCTCTGAACCTTCAGAGAGAGCGAACCTGAGGCCGGGGCTCGAGCCCCAATTTCAACCCCCTGAACAAGAACTGCAAAGAGGAAGAAAGAGAGCAGTGAAGGAGGAGATGGGGAGGAGCTGGACGCGGAGCCCAAAGGCTGCCTTATATACGCCCACGATGATGATGATTGACAGGCCTGAAAGTTTAGGCTCCTCCCGAAACTACGTTTAGAACTACATACATCTCCTTTGGTTAAAAATAATGTCTAGTGCGGTGGATGTGATATTTGTAAACCTACCAACATCAGTCGATGTGATGTTTGCAATTGGGAAAAACTAAGTTTCAGTCTTCTTTAGGTACAAAAGTGTACTTTTTGAAAGGGTACCCCCCCAATGACAGCTTTTGTACTTTTATTTCTGAGAGTGCACTTGTGTCCAAAGTCAGATTGGGCAAGAGATCCATGTTATAAAATAATTTTTCATCATATCTTTAACATAATATAAAAATATAAAATAATTTTTCATCATATCTTTTATATGGCCTACTATCACATGTGGAAACAGTGGAACGCAATACTGATGATCCAAAAAATAAATACATTTACACTTATGCATTTGGCAGACTTATTTCAAAGTGTCTTCTTTAATCTGTACATTTTTATTAGTATATGTGTGTTCCCTGGGATTGAACCCATGATCTTTGCTCTGCTAACACAACGCTTTGGTGAACTACAGAAACAAGATATACATAAATAAAATACATGGCTGCTTGTCTGAAGTTCCAGACCACTTTGATGTTCCACAGAGCCAATGGCACAACGTTTTATGTATAAAGCTGATAAAGGTGTTTTCCAAAGGGTCATTGTGGTTTGGGGCTATTTGCTGCCTCGGGGCATGAACAGCCTGCTATTATTGACAAATGAAATGAATTCCCAAATCTATCAAAACAGTTTGCAGGAGACTGTAAGACCATCTGTCCACCTATTAAAGCCCAACAGAAGTTGGGTGATGCAAGAGGACACTGACCCAAAGCATGTCAGAATGGATTCAAATGAAAAAAAAACTCCTGGTGTTATCCAGTCAGATCACTGACCTTGGCCCCCATTGACTTTGACATTTGGATTCACACCAGACATCCCAGGAATATAGGGGAATGTTTTTGATATTGTGTTTTATAGAGGAGTGATGCAAAATTCCCCCGTAGATGTCTGTGTCAGATTTTACTGAATGTGTTTTGTGGGGTTATGGTTGCCAAACAATGTTTTATTTGTTGTTTTCTACATAAAACAATCCAACAACCTGTGAAAATAAAACTTTGATATTTTAATATTGACTAAAATCAATGATCAAAATTATTAGATGCTTATAGTCTCAGAATTAGATTTTGATGCTTTAGCCTGGATTTCACAGACAGGGTCACAAATAGGTTGAGCTGGCTCTCAAACCTGGCCTGAACTGGTTCAAAACTGCTCATCCGAGGTCCAGGTGAGCCCAAAAAGTTCAGATAGTTTTTTCTTGCAACTGTACAAGACAGCCTAAGGAATTGTATGTAAATGTTCCTTTGATACACTTTAAGTACATGCATAGTTAATAAAAGCTGTTTGTCTGGATCACAGCAAATAGATTTCACGTTGTGCTGCCAGAGTTATTTGTGGTCTGGACAGCGTGTGCTTTTCCCGGTTCTTCTGTTGTGTTTAATGAGATGACAATTCCTTGCCTGTCAGATCGCTGCATCTGTAATCTTGTTGTACCACAAAGGTGACAGTTTCATCTCACATTAAAGCTTAATCTCATTCTCAGACTATGAAGATATTTCAAAAGGTTTTGAGTAGTTTTACATCAAGCTGCTAAAATAGGTTTGTTTTTTTGCATCTGTATGTTCTCTTGTTACCCACTTTTCTGTATTTTTATACTGAATGTCACATGATGTAGTCCCTAGATATATAAGGACCATTTAGATTTAATGTTGTCAGCATATTGCCATATTTGGTTTGAACGTGTTTACATGAGGCTGTCCTCAAAAAAAAAAAAAAAAAAAATAAGGATGAAAAGGTTGTTTGTGCAAGCATCTTATTATGACATAGCATTAAGTTTTAATTCTTTCTCGTCAATTAAGAAAAAAAGCGTCGTTGCCCATGAGAATTTCCGGCTTTCCTCAATAGCGCTATTATCCACCAGGTGGCACACTTCCGCAACTTATACAACCCGGAAGTAGCGCCTCACGTGAAAGAGAAAGAACTCCATGTATGTTTTAAAGATCGATCTGCATCTGATCTCTATCAAAAGTCCTTCACAAAAATGGAATTATCTCAGCTTTTTGCTCAAAATTGGGTGTTTTTGCAGAAACCTACCCATATTTCAGAGTTCATAAAAAGAGAACTAATGAAGGTAGGATGAAACGGGTTTTTTTGTTTGAAAGTAGAGGGTTTGTTCTTTCATATGATATATTGTTTGTTTATATATTTTAAAAAGTAGAACATTTTCTGGAAGGCATTAAACTTTTGTGAAAATCATGAAAAATGCTGGCTGGCAACGTTTTTTTAAACGCTGGCAGGGAAAGAATTAAAGATAAGTGCCATCTAACTGCTGCTAGAAGTTTATTGAGATGGTCCTCACTGCAGAACACGATATCCAGGGGGAGAGGTTGGATCTAGATCCAACTCCTCCCACTTTATATACTTTGCTCCGCCAAATGAACCAGTATTTTGCGTTGTAGCAGCCTGCAATTAGTTGCAACCTGTGGTCGCCAACGTTTGCTCGTATCAATTTAAGTCTACGTTTGATAATAATATAGTAGAGAAAGATTAATAATTTAGTAAGTAAGTTAATGATCACAGTTAGGTGTAAGGGGAGGTAAGGGACACGTTCCCGACAGGGTGATATCACTGAAGGGATTTATTTGCGACCCGGTTGGCTGTCCATTATCCCACTTATTGCATGGTTATTCCTATTAGAGTAAATATAAAAACACAATTTTATTTGATATCTTTTATTAGCGTATTTGTAAAAGTGAAACGTAAACCTTCTGTGAGGGAAACATGTTAAGCAAAGACGCGTCAAAACAAGTTCAAAGTCATACAAGATATAGTTTTAGTAAATGAAACAAAGTCATATATCTGAGATGCCACAAGTAAATATGTAGAATTTTTGCATGAGCTGTTTCTTTAAGACCTGCGATGGGACAACAAAATGTATAGTCAGCAGAAGATGATGTTTTTGGAGCACGGGTTCAAAGGCGTATGAATGCCACCTCTCTTCTTCTGCTCGTCTCAGGTGTTGATCATATTCATGAATTCCAAAGGCCGTGATCAAGTCTCTGATCACT
The DNA here is from genome assembly GCF_030506205.2 of Paramisgurnus dabryanus. NCBI lineage: Eukaryota > Metazoa > Chordata > Actinopteri > Cypriniformes > Cobitidae > Paramisgurnus > Paramisgurnus dabryanus. The sequence goes on along the minus strand of NC_133346.1, from coordinate 18,390,286 downwards.
GCCCATGTTACCCATGACCCTCCGAAACAAAGGGCATCCAAGCCCTCCCTGTGATAAGTCTCTCGATCACTCTCCACACATCAGTGGGCTCTGGAAATACATTCTCTCTCTCCCAGGACCTGACCTTTTCATATCTGAGCCTTTGAGTTTTTCTATTAGCCGGGAGGAGATTACACAGACACAATTCTTTCGTTTCTGGCTGCCATTCATATCAATTTCTTTGGACCCGACCGAAGTGGATCTAAGCCTCTGGATCTATATACTTATTAACAGGATTGGGATTCTTGGAAGAAAAATTGTGATTCGGTGACTGTAAGTGGCCATTTGCAAGTGCAAATGGTTAAGGATTATTTAACCTTATGACTTTCTATTTACTTTGAAACACAAAAGGAGATGATATAATGAACAGTGGCATCTCGTTACTGTTCATCCGAGGGGCGCAAATTCAAAATATGTGTTCGGAGCGTTAATAACTTGTGTTTTCAAAATATATGTTTGTTGTGTCATGTAAACAATGTGCATCACGTGTTTTGTCAAAATAAGTGCCTGCTGCGTCAAACCCGTTTATGATAAAAGAGACGCTTACGTTCACAAAATACACGCAAGGCACTCCCTTAACACTAAACTGTGATTACGCATGAGATAATGCGAGTATCTAGCAAGCGCGGGCGTCTTTTTTATCATAAACCCTTTAGACGCATCTGCAGCTGGCACTTATTTTGACAAGACACGTGATGCACATTGTGAAATTTGAAATTACGAACCACACACATGACGGGCTACATACATGTTGTAACAAACTCAGATTGGATATTTAAAGATAAAATTGTGCCAATCCACATACTAGCGTTACATTGTGAGCGTCGTGTCATTCACAGTAGAAAACACATAAGGGATTTTGAATAAACAATGCAAGGTGTAAACCCAATCTGAGGATTTATGATGGCTGACACAATTTAAATCTCAAGTTATGAAAAAGCAAACTTCTTTCCTCAGGCTTTGTCAGCAAATCCAAGATAATCCAAGCTGAATACTGAGCAACGCCGAGTTTATTTTTTTCATCTAAAGGTTATTATCTATCGTGAAACATATTGTGACCATATAGAACTGGACCAGAATGCATAACATCACATTTACAGACAATCCAGCAAGCGTATGGACATGTGGCGTTTCAGATTTTGGAGATGAGTGACACTCCGGCTGAAACAGTCGCTCCCAAACAGGTGCAATATAACAGCGAATGAGATTTTAAAGACCGAGGACAGAGGTTTGCGCTAATAGGCCTTCTGGAAACTCCGCTCAGCCCTTCGAGACGGCAAAGCACGGCCCTTGTAATGAGCAACGGGCAACCGATGTTAAAGGAGGTAAAACGATCAAGAGCTGCTCCTACGTCGAGCCCCGAGGCCAGACCGACACAGAGGAGACGAAATGAAAAGGAGGGTGAAGAGGTGTGGGAGATGAATCATATCTTACAATGTGAAGTGACGTACGTTGGAGTGGTTCATGCCAACAGCTGTGTAATCTCTATCTGTCATCTCTTTGTTCGGTGTTTTACATTGACATGAATGCTTTGGGATATTTGGATGGGGTTCTTCACAAGAGTACCGTAGATCTGTGCTCCCAAAACGTCCTCGTGGATCAGTAACATTTCTGCGAGAGAATGCATTCACATGTCACAAATTAAAGCTTTATGTGGGGACAAATTCATACTTATTTTCATTTTATTTTCATAATAAAATACATTGTACTGTTTTATATGAAAAGTCACTACGAAATAACAATTGTAACCCTGACCACAAAACGTTAAGTCTTAAGTCGCACAAGTATGTTTGTAGCAATGGCCAAAAATACACTGTATAGGTTAAACATTTTGATTTTTCTTTTATGCCAAAAATCATCAGGATATGTTAAGGTCATGTTCCATAAAGGTAGTTTGTAAATTTCCTACTGTAAATCTATCAAAACTTAATTTCCTCTTGACGTTGTGGTTTAAAAGTGCATATTTTTTATTTTTCTTGTCAAAAATGACAATCGTCAAATTAATATCTTTGTGTCAGTTTATTGTTTAAAATTGTTTCATATGTGTAACACGTGACCTTTCCACGTCATTACGCAATTACATGAGGTCGCGCTGGCGCGTCACAGGAAGACAAGAAGTTGAGGTTTAAAAGTGCATATTTCAAAAATAAAACTCTTAAACTGTTAAGTGTTGAGTTAAGTGTTGAGGTCCATTAAAGTCAATTTAAATGAGAAAAATCCTGGAATGTTTTCCTCAAAAAACATTATTTCTTCTCGACTGAACAAAGAAAGACATCAACATTTTGGATGACATGTCGGTGAGTAAATTATCTGGATTTTTTTTTTTTTAATGGACTAAGTCCCACCAAACATTTTTTTTTTTCTCTTTTCGAAAACCGTTAACTTGGATATGCACTCAAAATTATTATGCGCCTTAATAGATTTAACAAAATAAAATGAGTAAACTCTATTTTAAAAAAACAATTAAGAGAAAACACTTTCCTGCCAGTGCCAAGTTTTTATGGCAATCCATATTTCACTCTGAATCTGATCTCTGTGTCCTTGACAAAAATGCAATTATCTCAGCTTTTTGCTCAAAATTTTATATTTTTGAAGAAACCTTGATGTGTGTTTATTCACTTAAAGGTTCTCTAAGAGAATCTGCGAGACGTTAGTTATTGTTGACTTTCGAAACTGTTTTCAAACAGACGGAGCGTAGCTAACTCCTCCCCTCCCCCTCCCTTCCGTGCTTTCATGAACGCGCCCAACCCCCACCCCCAAATCCTTCTTGTCGTTTATTGGCTGGAATACTTTGTTTTGTTTTGTGAGCTAGGTTTGGCCATTTGTTGATATTGCCGTTTGTGAAGCCTGGGCTGTCTACAAAGATTGCGTTTTTTTACAGTTTGATCAGCGGACAGGCAGCAAGCAGATAGTGAGGAGATGTTTCCGGTATGTAACAAAAAATGTTTTATGGTCTGAAACGCTTCAATTCGCTTAGAGCACCTTTAATGAGCAATGTACTCATTAATGTACCCATATGTGGTATATAATAATTAAAATAATTGTATGTATAATATTGTTACCAACTTTTTTAAGTAAATATAACATATTTTTATATTTTAATTTTACTAAACTTAGGTAGATTTACTTAATTTCCGTATGTGTGAAATTTACTTGGAAAAATATTTGTGCATTCTACTTATTGTTTTTTTTTTCAGTTTCAGATAAATCACAACTTCTATTTCAAGCCTTGTAGTCCGTAACTTTTGCATATATATCACCATTTCTGTTTAAATATAAAATTGCAAGTTACTTTAAAGGGAACATTTCACAAGACTTTTTTAAGATGTAAAATAAATATTTAGTGTCCCCAGAGTAAGTTCAAACTCAATATACCATATAGATAATTTTATTTATTTAACATGTTAAAATTGCCACTTTGTACACTTTCATATAGGGGAACCATTTTTAGTGCAATATAGCACCTATAGATGGATTTCAGTCATGTGACCTTTTACGTCATGCCACCATCTTGAGGACCTACCGAGTACCACCAAACCACTGACAAGCATTGGCTAGCTTGCGATTTACGTATTTCTTATATTTTATTGTCTATGATTCTTACGGATACAGTAAAGGGCTACGAAAGACAACAAGTCGCATCTCGACTGTCGTGAAAAAAAAAAACGCGTAGAGACACAGGCAATACTTCGATCAAAATATCATGTTGTGTTGAGCCTTCTTAAAATAGCGATTTTGATGCTCACAGCATATTGAAGGCATAGCTTCTAGTTCTTTTGTGACCACTTCAGGTCCTCAAAATGGCGGAAGACAAGTGAGTGACGTCAGCTGATATTCATGTATAAAGAACCATACGTGGGTGATATAGCACCACTATAACACCAAATATGGTTCTATATAGCACTATAGGGTTCTACACAGGTGCTACATAGGTGCTATTTGGCACTTATGATTACGAGCCAGTGAACCACTTTTGGGGCTATTTAGCACCATTTGTTTTTGGAGTGTAGGTGTAAGCAAATATGTGCTGTTTTTGGCTGTGTCCTTTTAAATGCAAATAAGCTGATCTCTGCACCAAATGGCAGTGCCGTAGTTGGATAGTGCTGATTAAGGGGAAGTAATTTCCCCTTCTGACATCACAAGGGGAGCCAAATTTCAATGACCTATTTTTCACAAGCTTGCAGAGAATGGTTTACCAAAACTAAATTACTGGGTTGATATTTTTCACATTTTCATCAAGTCAGATTTTCCCCTTTACAGGTATTTTATTTACATGGGTTCAAATTAAATGAAGTCAAATTGACATAGATCCGACAGCTCAAATTATAAAGACTTCTCCTTTAGTAATTAAATTCAATGTAAGGAATAAGAAGGAAATTAAAATCTGAAGGATGCACTACCCTGCCTGAAATCGTACCAAAAATAATTATCCATTGCAGGTGCTTGCTAATCAGAATGACAAAGAGCACATGGTGGCTTGTTATGTACCAATATAATACCATTATGATGACTATACGTTTGCATTTCGCATAATGAGGTAATACTGAACCAGATGTCCAAGTTGTTGTGTTCTAATTGAACACCTGCTGCTAACAAACCATGTAACGCTTTCTTGATATCTGTTTTGAGTGTTTAATCGGAAAAACTCACCTGCATTTAGAGCCTACGAAATGCTGACATGTAAACTCTGATTTATCTGTTTTCACACAAGCTAAGAGCTTTCGGGCGGTCCACCTCTTCTAGTAAACAAAATTAATGATGCGTCAGGGTCCAGGCAGAGTTTTCTGTGGAAGCGGATGACTACATCTAAGGTGGGCTGTTTCTGTTTAACCCTAAACAGAGGTATAAAGAGGTCAATACTCTGGAGAGGTGATTATCCCTTTTGTCTGCTTAATGGCCCTCGCTGACAGGCACTAATGAGAAATAATGAAGGGCCATGTGACTCCACATATCCTCACAGGAATCTCACGTGATGCCTTCAGATATACTGATCATTTTTTTCTTTTTAGTAATTAAATGTGATGATGGAAAGTTGCAATTTGTACATATTATACAAGGTGACAAATTCGTATTAATTGGTACCATAACATTTGTAAGCAACATTTTTGTATGATTTGCCTTTGCCTCTGTGACTTTGGGATATTGTTTTTTTATAATATTTGTAACTTTGTACGAATTCATAGCCAACTCGTACAATATGAATGAATTCTTGTGAGATCAATCTGGAAGTTGTCTTTTAATTGTAAAAAAATTCCACAGATAGATTCTTATAGGTTTTAAATAATATAATGGTGAGTGAATTTCTATTTTTAAGTGAAATATCGCTTTAAATAAACTCATTATCATCATGCTTGCACAACTACCAACACCCAATACATTACTGACCCTCCTGATCTCACAAGAAGGTCTTTCTCAAAGTTACAACCGGTTAAAGCTCACTCAATTATAAGATCATTTTGTTAATTACTAAAGAGTATGTTAATAGTGACTGCAGTTAATTGTGATCTTAATGGCATCTGGCGTACTAATGATGCTACTGAAATGAAAGCATTCTTATCAACAAATGAGTTTCACAAATATGTCGCAGAAAACAATGCATTGTGTGTCTATCAGCTTTATTACTGAGTGCTCTGTTGATGACGCATGTTTCCTTTAACAGCGATGAGCCTCTCTCACTGTTGCCATTCAGGTTAAAAAGTCATGGTGTCAATGACACAAAGAAACATTTTTTTTTGTCTAGATTTTTTCAAGTTATGCATTAAAAGTGCAGACAATGAGCTCAATGTGCCTCTACTTTGATAAACATGTTTGGGTCAGTGACAAAAACAGTTTAGAAGATGATAAATTCAAAAATCTTAAAAAAAAAACTTGTTTTAAAAGCATGCATCAGGTATATTTCAGTGTACATGGTGTATTTATGTTGATTTTATGCAATAAAAAATTACATTTGCAAGTTAAGACTGAATGGACCTAAAAATGTCAAATGGTGCAACCACCAATTGCACCAAAGAATGAGAAATATTAAATATTTTATCCACCGTGATGGCATGTAAGCATACTCATAAATAATAAAAATAATTATTTTAAAATATCACACAAAATACATTTTATTGGTTATTTCTAAATGTAATTTTTAATGCTTTTTTTGTAATATTTGTCCGGATATATGCTGAAAACATCTCTGTTTTCTAAATAATCTTTGACAAATAATGTAAAAAAAATCATATTACACTAAACTAGATGATTATATTTTATTCCACATATTTTTATGAATATATTTATATTTTTATTAAAAAAAAATTACTAGTTACACCAATTGACACAGACCGGTTATACCACATTGACATTTTTGCAATTATCCCCCAAATATTCTTTCAAAATTAAATAAAACCAGAAATGTTAGACTTGGTCCTCAAAAAAGAGAATGTATGCAAGTAATCTGCAAATTTATTTTGAAATGTTAACCCTTTTATATTTAATTAAACCATACGGACACAAAATAATGAATGTCACGTCACTGACCTGTTTATAGTTTCTGAATTAAAATTATTTCTGCAACACTTAGGGGTGGTTTCCCAGACAGGGATTAGCTTAAACCAGGACTAGGCCTTAGTTAAATAAGGAAATATAACAAACATGTCTTACTAAAAACATTACTTGTGTGCATTTTGAAGGCAAACAAAGGGGAACTGATCTATTTTAAGATAGGTTAGTGCAAGTTGTTTTCAGTTTGGACAGCTCTTTTACATTTACATCTAGGACTAGTCTAATCCCTGTCCGGGAAACCGGCCCTTAATGGTGGCGATGTCTAATACTAATGTCTAGGTCCAGAAATTTTCATATTCAATTCAATGAGCATCCCTTGGTAAAAACAGAAAAGCAAATTAAAACAATAAGCATAGCTGCTGTAGTGTTGTTCATTAGGTAGAGGATAGTTATTAATAAGTTATTTATAGCTTAATGCAAAGTTATGTGTATAATATAAATTGGAACTGAACCATATTTTTACTTGATTTTTACTACACTAGCTTTTTTAATAACTGAATAAACATGAATGCAAAGTGGTACCAAAAAGTCAATGCTTTTATCAACCAACGCTTTTATCATTTTTTAAAGAATGACCTTTTATTTGTCATTGACCCTTATATAAAAATCTCACGGGTGCTAGAAGCCTCTCAATCCCCGCAAAGCCAAGACATTTCAAGGCTATTTCCAAAAAAATCCGTGCTCCGGCACGCTGCGCTGCATGCAATCAGAGCAGATTTTCCTCTGTGGATGGTGTTTCTCTCCGGAATGAATGGCTACATTGGTCAAGTTCAGAGGAACCCTGGAGCTCGTGTGTGAGCCGGACTCTTAACACTGTAATTAAACTGCTGTTGCTCATGTCGCTGTCAACATGAGAGGCCGTTCCAAGAGAGCATTTCAATGCAAGAGGCGTGCAGTGGCCTCCATCCTGCAGCATGATGGTAGCAGTAATATTTTTTTGCCATCTTGATTTTTATGAGCTTCAGATCTAGCACACAGCAAATAATTGTGGTGAAGTGTATTAGTTTTGCATTGACATTAAATGAGTAGGCGAAATGATGATATCCTTCTTCCTGGTTGCATTTAATCCATTTGTACTTTCATAAGGACGTTATTGGCAGCTGTGATCCATTTATGCTGATCCGTAATCAGTTTGAGGTCTATGAAATAACGCAATATTTCATTGTCTGAAAGAGGAAACTGCTTGTTGATCATTAAGGGTGGATCAATATTTAAGTCTGGGCATGGTGCAAGACTGCCACCTGGTGGTAGTATTCAAATATATTTTTCTGTGCACATTTGTTGGGATAATGGTGCCAATGAGCCTGTTGGATGGGCAATGCAACCATCTGTTACGTTAGTCCTTGTTGTGTTGTATGAATATCCTTCAACGTGCCTTCTCTTAATCATTGTTCTGGCATATTGTGAATCCCTTTAATCTTTTATTATCGGGAATCCCATAGACATATGCAAGCTGATCACTTGATCACGTCAAGAGATGGCGAACCCATAAATGTCTCCAGCTTGCTGCTGTGTGCATAAAATAACTCATTTCAAGTGTGAATTGTATTGGTATACTTGTCACATGCATTACAGAGATGTGGCACAACATCGTTAATACTGTAGTGCTTAGGTTTCCCGAACAAATGCAATACCTTCAGGGTAAGGTCACAAGGTTATTACCCATAATCCCACACAATTACTCACTCTCCTCTTAAAGAGCACATGAGCGATTGCCTAATTTTTCTGTGTCCTTGGTTCCCATTCATTTTCTCCACGGGCATTTCGAAAAACATTGTTCAGCCACAAACCAAATTAACCTGCTTGGAGATAAATCACAACTTTGATTCAGAGACTAAACAAACATGGCAGAAGCAACACATTTGAAACAAAGCAGAGATGGATCTTTACCAAATACAGGCTCAGCGATTACAGTCAGAAATAGAAAAAGACAGACAGACAAATGCGTTTTCAAAGGAAGAATGAGTCTGTGTCCATTGTGACACTGGTGAGGTTGAGACAGAGACACACTTTCTCCATTACTGTGGTAAATATAAAGAGGTGAGAAAAATACTACTGGCAAAAACTCTAACCTCATGTCACAGTTTCGCAGTTCTTTAGAAACAGAACAAAACACAGATGTGCGGAAGACAGTCAGTCACCCATCAGCTGCCACCAAATTCATTTTTTTTTTCAACAGCACACCCTCAGAAATCATTCCTTATATACATTACTACAGTATACTACAAATTTTACATAATTTTTATGTGGCTTTTTTTCTTTTTCTTGCTGTTGTTCGTAATGTCATGGTAAAATAACATTTATATTTTTATTATTATATTTTCCTATGCTAATTCATCCTTTAGCTTATTTTAACACAACCTTACTATTTGTTGTTATTGTGATACTGCATACTGATTGTCATCATTACCTAAATAAAGTGTGCATCCTTTGAAGCAAATTACATAAACATAAAAACGTTACATCATCAGCCCCGGTAGCATCCAATCAGCTTGAGGGCTTTTACACCCTCCACACACGCGTAATGAATGGCCAATGTTGATGACGTCAATTCAGGGAGCGGATGCGCCATTTTGAATGTTGAGAGGAGTGTAGGAGGATACAGCAAAAGAGGGAGGATAGTGGGAAAAAGTCAGGGAGTCTTTAAGATTTAAAAGTGAACATAAGAAATATCAGTAAGGCTTCGTTTTAAGATCCGTTTTCATTCATTCTCAGACGATTTGACTTCAATAAAACAAACCCGGCAAAGTTTTTAAATCAGTCCAGCTACCACAAAGCATCTGCAGCAAGCGAAGGTAAGAGGCGGAAGTGACGCAATAGATGCAATATTTGGAGATTTTTTTCAAACTATAAGTACAACCTTTTTTAAGATATTAATTAAAAAAAAAATAGAACTATTGTTACAAGACTATATTTGTTTTCATAATATTCGTGATTTGAAAAAAAAAACTAAAATGTTATTTGTTGCTTAGTTGTTTATTTATTTGTTAATTTAAAATAATGTAAATATTTATTTATATAGTGCATTTAATTACCACATAAATAAATTCTATAGTTTTCATTAGACCTCAAAGGAATATTTGTGTTTTACATGTTTACATTACACAGCCATCAGTATATCCTCATGAACTAAATAGGACTTTGAAATTGGGTTATTGTCATTATTTAAATTCTCTTTACTGCCAAGATTCCAATATCATGTATCATTAAAAGTCTCTATTGGTACTGTGTGAGAAATTGGGATGCATTAGGATTTAACAACAGTCAGCACTACGCAATTCACGAAATATCTGTTAGACGTGTATTATGTTGTAAATGTAATGTATAATTACATAAAGAGCATTTGAGGAAAATAAGTTAAAATGGATTTAAGACAGACTGATGTACAGTACAAATCTCTGAAGGTGCAACAACAGCATTATCATATTGTTTACATCATAATTACTGTGCATAACTGAAATCACTGACTATTTATTGCATTTATTACTTTGCCTTTATTTATAGTTATTATCTATTATTACTAATGGCAGATTGTTCTACAGTGTTTACGTCCAAGTGCTTTTATTTTGAAATTCCACATTTCCGGCGACTGTCTTGGAAATCTTGCTGTGGTCGCTGCCTTCACACTGCTTATCAAGACTTGGGTCCGACATCGCCTCTCTCGCCATGGCAGGTAATAAGTTTATGAGCTGCTGAATCTGAGTTTTTTAATCAAACTGCGGTGTGTATGACGTCTGCTTCTGTTTGTTTCATCCATCGCATACAGTGTGTTGCCCGCTAATGCAAAGATTGTAATGAAGCCATCATTAGCGTTACTGACAGTAGCCTAGCCACTTAGCTGCCTCGTTTCCCTCCAGTTAGCCAGAAAATGAGCAAATCGGGTTTTAATGGACGTGACGATCATTTTCGCATGTTTTACTAGTGACTGGCCCTTCTCTTTGATCTTGAGTGTTATGTAACATTAGTGCCAGGTGTTTTAAAGATGGTGTACATTTGTATGAAAATGTGATAAGCCCTCATCGTTTGTTAGCTGAGATACATGCTCAGGCTCCTTGATATTTCTTATATCAGTTGTTATAATCATTTATCGATACATTACCAGCCTCTTACTCTGTATGTATATACAAATCACCTAGATTGATGTATGAATCTGCTCGACGTATAGTTTTCTTTTAATCATCTTTAATAAACTAGCGAACTTTTACCGGCATCTGCAGAGTCATGTGCAGCTGATAAACCGCCGCGCGCTTCCTCCCGTGACCGCTAAAACCAAAATCTTAAAGAATGTGAAGATTTTATTTTTTAAAATTTTATTGATTAGATGCTGGGACTACAAATCTCAAAAAATTGTCGTGAGGTTTAAGGGTGGGGCATTCAGTTCAACGTCATTGATAGGAAATTATACGTGCTGTATAACCATCTGCATCACTTGGGGAAGTTTAACTAACTTACAGTAACCACAGTTTACCCATGACATTTGTATTAAAACTATGTTAATGATACAAATGGCGAGCAATCCACCAATAAACCATGGTTACTTGACTTTGAATTTTACATGAATTAATTTTATTGTCCATCAATTTAAATTGTATGCACTGCTTTAGCAAAATTCTTTTCTCCTTTCCAAATTACTTAATAATTGAATCACTAAAAAAGTAAAAATCATATTTTCTTATCGAAGCAGGCAACAAGGCTGGTTGTTTTGCCCATATTCAGTCTCCTGTACTCACTTGCCTTGTGAACAAACCCAACCAGTTTGGCTCTGCCGTACAGTCCACTGGGATTTGCCTCAGCCTGTTCTTCCCACTCATTAAAACATGATGCAAGAGCATCACTTACAGATAATGAAAACTGCTATATTGCTATAAACACTCATATTTTACTGTTTAAGAGTTTTTGAGCCTTTGGCTTTATTGTGTGTCTGAAACTATGAATGTATAACAAATTTATATTATGTAGACCTGAGTAAATGGACATGAACTCTACTTCTTTTCTTCACTGACTGCCTTCTCTGCTTTGTATTGTTGCTTAGCTTTTTCTCTTTTGTTTTAAAAGCGATTAAGAACACCAATCCAACATTAGAAAACAATCACTTATATTTTTTTTACCATCAGGGGTTTTAAATCTGTTTGTCTCAAAAGTTGTTGTTTTTTGTTTATATTGGTTTAGGAGCCGGAGGCGGGGGCAATGATGTGCAATGGTGCTTTTCGCAAGTAAAAGGGGCGATCGATGATGACGTAGCCGAAGGTGAGTGCCCGTAAATAAACTCAAACTGACCACATCCTTACCCATCTCAGGGTTTTTCTTATATGAAAATGTGGTGGAGGTAGTGCTATTCTGATGCACACATGCATTTGTATCATGGCTCAACAATTCACTTTACAAAAATGTTCATTACACATTACATTAATTAAATACAACCTAAAAGCAGCTGTGGCTTCTATTATTGCTTTTATACGAGGTTTGACTGGCATGGGGTTATGTACGTGTATTTTGTAGATAATCTGTATCTGTATGAATGATGCATGCTAAACAAAATACTTTTTAGTCAGTTTGACTAAGGCTTAGTTAGTTCACACTGCAGGTCTTTATGCTCAGTTCGGATTTTTCACATTATCATTTAAATGCGACATCAAGTGACCCTCAGGAGCAGAAGATGATATGACATCAGACGCAGCATGCGATGTTTGCCGAAATGAACATGGATGCTGCTCATAAAGTCTGATGAAATGCGACATGGCCATTCAGACTCAAGTCGCATTACAATACATCAGATATGTATCCAATTAAGGACCACACATGAAAGTGTCCTGGGTCTGATTTGAAAAAATCTGAGTGCTGTTAAGACTGTCATAAGAAAATCAGATATAGGTCACATTAGGGCAAAAAGTCAGTGTCAGGGTCACTTTCACGTGCGGTGTGAACATAGCCTAATATTTTTTTCCAGTGTACATGATTTAAATAGCTACCAGGTTGAAATTATGGGATTTGTAGGGTGTTATTTGTTTTGCTTGATTTATCAAACTAGATTGCCATCAACATTAGCCAGAACTGATCTGTGTTGAGCTGTATTAGGCTTTATGGCCCTTATATATTTATCAGCTCTGGCTCTCCTTAGGAGTCTCCAATAGCCCTGCAGGTCTTATTTTATCAAAGAACAAATTGTTCTAAACTGCACAATGTTCAGTTTCCAACATTTAGCTTAATTTGTTTGTAATGCAGAACACTTGGTTGGAAATTTATAAGAACCATTTCCATTGCATAGTACCCCACAGTTTGATTTGGGTCAGCTCACCTCAGTTTGGCCTGGTTAGCTTTTCCATCGAGTTTAGTAACACTTCAGAGTGGGAAGGATTATAGGCGTGTTGTTATATTTGCGCTGCCTACTGCTGTGACATCATACAAGTGAGAGCGTCGTTGTACATTCCCATACATTCATTTATTTGTCAGTCCACCACAAAATAAAAATTGACCACAACAAATAGATGCTAGGACATTGCGTTTATCACATGACAGTTTCTGTACAAACACCGTGGGGTCAGCCATCGCGCTCCGCTGAGCCTCATTTAAGTAGCATTTAAGCATATATGAGAACATGCGCGTTGCGAATGTGCTGCCACAAACTGCAAATATGGAAAAAAAAACTGTTTTGGTGTTCCTGATTCTCAACCTGTGGATGTTTTTCATCGCTAAAAGGGAGTTTGGGAACTTAGAGCAGAACACAGATGACAACATGTTTGCTCGAGACAGCGCAAGCTAGCATGAAGGTAAAGCTAATCTTTTACATTAGGGACGATTCTCTTAGACCAATCAGTGATCTACTGTGTTTTTGCGTCACGTTTTGGTATTAGCTTGGGTCAATTGGAACCCCAACCGAGGTGGTAGTAAAAAAAGTATCGGGTACTACATACTGCACCTAGTGGAAAAGCCCCCAGAAGTAAGCTGACCTGACCCAAACCGTTGGGTATTATGCAATGAAAAATCTCCATATGTCTGTAGTGCATTGTTATAGCTATATAACCTTTTAATGGGTAAGATGCTTATGCATTAGTTGCACTTCCTCAAGGCCACGTTCATTGTGGATTATAGACATAACTGTGCATTCATTTATGTGTATGCATGGAGAGCTTGTATTACATGTTGATTCATGTTCATGCCAAAGCTGTTTGTGAATCATGTATTTTGCTTTTTTTACTGCTTTGTCTGGTTAGGCACTATAGCTAAGAAGTCTTGTTTTTGAGCAATTGTTTGTTGTTTTATGTTAGCCTACAATATTAATATAATTGCATTGAAATGGTGTGCACTAAATAACCCCAAAATAGTATTACCATGCACCATTTTAACAAATATCATGTATAACATCAGTCTAAGAGTAAGGCTTGTAAAACACGCAAAATTGAATCTGAATCTTTAATGGTGCTGTGTGTTGTGAACCAGTCTATTTAAATGAACTGTTGCAAAAACTGATCTGCAAAAAAAACTGCATTTTTGCCGTTGAGGTTTATATCAGAAACGCTGTGAAAGTGTCTACCTTATTAATGCCATACTCTTAGGTTTTCCCATAAAGGGCAGGTGAGCGACTTTACTAATAAATGAAAAGTGCATTAATATAAATGCAATATTCATGATGTTATCAATATTCTTAAGTATGATAAATGTTTAATGCATTACCAAACCGATGGATAATTGAATAAATGCCCCACCAAATCTAAAGACCTAGAACATCTTTGCCTAAAGGGTTCACTGTGATTTAAGCACTTGCCTTAGATACTTCCGAAAGCTCCTGGGCTTTTTCAAAATGAGATGGTCTCTTTTATTAGTCTTTTAGTCTGGTGCAGTGACTTTCTTTGCACGCAAAAATACACCCAGGGAATCTCTAGCCCCCTTTATTGGCCCCTGTGGGATGTGGTCTTGCACAAAGGGTTTATTCTTTTCTTCTGTGTCCTTCTGCTCTGCCGGTTAACAAAGGGTTAAATTTGTATGAGTCAGTCCACTGCATTTTGTGCGTCCAGCTGCCCATCTATGACTGATGCAGGAACAGTGAGGCAGCTGTCTCAGAATTGCATCTAGGTTACAGATGTGTGTGTGTGTGTGTGTGTGTGTGTGTGTGTGTGTGTGTGTGTGTGTGTGCAGTTATATTTAAAGATTCTGGTTCAGTCGGTCAAGGCAAAAATGAGTCTAAATTCTGGTTGCTAAATCTTTAAAGCGAATTAAATATGAAGTACCCAAAATATGGCAAAAATCAATACATATAGTTATAGACATTTTCATATATTAGTATGTAAATATACACTTTCATAAATGTTAATACTTCTTGTTTGGGTTTTGTTAAACTATTTTCCACAGTTTGTTTTTGATTTTAACTTGTTGTAGTGTGTGAGTATGAGCTTCTTTATTCTGTTGAACACAAAAGGAGATATTTTGATAAATTATGGTAAGCAAACAGCTGACAGTACCCACTGACTTCCATAGAAGGAAAAACAAAAACCTTTGAAGTTAATGGGTACCGTCAACAGTGTGCATTTTTTCTTAAAATATTTTCTTTTGTGTTTAACAAAATAAAGATACTCATACTGGTAATTATGGGTTTAGAGTAAACTACCCTTTAATTTATGACCTTATTTAAATGCACAATATGTAAGATTTTTGCATTAACCTCTTCAACCCTGAGGACCCTGTCCCGGGTCCAGAATTTCGTATTTTGACTTAATATAAAATATTCTTTTAATCTTTGATGCTCCGTCATGGACCCCAGTAACACATATGAGATACTGTTTGAAAGCTTAGAGTCTCTACTTTCTGCAGATATGCATCACTTTGACACATCTTTTACTGTAAGAAAGTTATTTACACTTAATTTACACTATCACCCCCCCAATATTTTATTATATCATTTAATATTTACATATTTCATATTTTTCAAAAATGACAAATATGGGCAAGTCTTATATCAAATGAAAGCTCTCACTCTCAGGAATAAGGCTACAGCATTATTTTTGTTCTATTATCAACACATATCCAACAATCATCGAATGAATAATAAGGTAAAAAATTGTCTTTTGTAAACATATGTGAAACTTGAGTGTGAACTGCCTCAGATAGCACATATAGCCAAAAATGATACATCATCTTTTATTTTAGGTCCTACTCTAAACAATGAGTCCATTCACAGCATTTTCTTTGGTTGTTTGCATAATTAATCCCTAGCTTTTTATTATATGTGCAAAACAAAAAATTAATATTTTTATGAAAAATGTATTTCCGCACCCTTCAGTAAAATAAGAATATCTTTTGAATGCGACATGATAAAGAGTTCATTCTTTTTTTGGGTGTTTACTGTCTGCTGCTGGTAACAGCCAGAACTGTCTACAGTCTGCTAGAGCACACAGAACCAGAGTTATACACTATCAAAGACAGTGTTTACAACATAAAAAAGAAAATTTGGTGTTTCATCATATGAAAAACAACATGAATAACAATATTTGTCACAAACAGCAGCTTTTTATGTAACTTCAAAGGGTTTTCTTTAAAATGATATAAAGAAATTGCATTTATTCCACTGTATGTGGTTATGGGAGCACTTCAAATGTTTTTAGGCAGAAATGTTATACAAAAAGGGTATTATTCCTCCCTTCAGTTGGAGTAAAATAACTTTTGCATAGATTATGATAGAGAAAAAATTCCTTTTTCCTCTGTAAGCTGACAATTGCTGGAATCAAACAAAACTGTTTGCAGGGACCTGAGATACCCAGAGCCAGAGTAATATACTTTCAAATAAAAACTTTAGAAAAAACATCAAAAAGCGCCTATTTATTTTTGTGTTTATTAGAGGCCTGACATCACATACAACCATGTTGAGCACTTTTAACAGTGTTTTATGTAATTTCAAAGGGTTACCTGTAAAATGATACCAAACTTTTGTATGTAAACCTCTGCATGTGGGTATGGGATGCTTTTGAAATTGGGTAGGCCAAATCCAGGCGAAAATCCCCAAAATAGCTTCAGGGTGTAAGAAGTTAAAATATAAAAAAAACACTAGCATATTGTTATTTTGTTCACATGTGTACTTGCATTATCCCAAAGTGTTTTCAACAATGTTTGAATTCAGACGCGAATTTTGATGCATATATGTATTTAAGGCCCATAAAGCGGTGGGCGACTTGTACGCGCATGTAACACTGTTGATTGTGTTTTAATGGCTTAAAATAACTTGTTTTTAAACTGCTGTGTTTAAAGGAATAGTCCATTTTCTTAAAAGAAAAATCCAGATAATTTACTCACCACCATGTCATCCAAAATGTTGATGTCTTTCTTTGTTCAGTCAAGAAGAAATTATGTTTTTTGAGGAAAACATTGCAGGATTTTTCTCATTTTAATGGACTTAAATAGAGCCCAACATTTAATACTTAACTCAACACTTAACAATTTTTTTCAACGGAGTTTCAAAGGACTCTAAACGATCCCAATCGAGGCATAAGGGTCTTATCCAGCGAAACAATTGTCATTTTTGACAAGAAAAATACAAATATGCACTTTTAAACCACAACTTTTCGTCTAGATCCGGTCGTGATGCGTCAGCGTAACCCCACGCAATACGTCATGACGTCAAGAGGTCACAGAGAACGAACGCGAAACTCCGCCCCAGTGTTTACAAGTGTGTTGAAAGAGGACCGTTCCTAAGTTGTTGTATGTCAACTGATACTAATTAATGTCTTTGTGTCCGTTAATTGTTTACAATGGTCTGCAAATGTGCGTTTTATATATGTAACACGTGACCTCCCTACGTCACTACGCATTTACGTTAGGTCACGCTGGACCGGACCTAGGCGAAAAGTTGTGGTTTAAAAGAGCATATTTTTTATTTTTCTTGTCAAAAATGACAATCGTTTCGCTAGATAAGACCCTTATGCCTCGTTTGGGATCGTTTAGAGTCCTGTGAAACTCCATTGAAAAAATTGTTAAGTGTTGAGTTAAGTGTTAAATGTTGGGCTCTGTTTAAGTCCATTAAAATGAGAAAAATCCTGCAATGTTTTCCTCAAAAAACATAATTACTTCTCGACTGAACAAAGAAAGACATCAACATTTTGGATGACATGGTGGTGAGTAAATTATCTGGATTTTTCTTTTAAGAAAATTGAATATTCCTTTAAATATGTGTACAGACGTTAAGTTTTCCTGACCACGTGCACAGCAACGTGACATGGGTGCGTAACCTCGATTGAGACGATAGTCCAAAATCTCTACCGTGGACAAATTTCTACCAGTTTATTGCCCACTCATAACATCACCCATAAACATGCTTTGTGAGTCGACTACAACGGCCATCATTCCACGCTGTTTAACAGCGTCATCGAGCTACACGGTTGTTGTTTACTGACCTTTAAAGGTGAAATAGCATATTGTGCCTTGATCAAAATTGGGTATACAAAATTTAAGGAAATTTGACAAGTTTTAAGTGCATGTATGTTTCTGCCCACCTAACAGCCGACATCATCTCTACTGTGGAGTTCAACCACTCAGGGGAGCTGCTAGCCACAGGGGACAAAGGCGGTCGGGTTGTCATCTTTCAACAAGAGACCGAGGTAAAACTTCCAAACATTCATCCAATCCAATTAGGGCTGTGACGGTTGTCATAACCACAGCACAACTCTAAATATTCTCGAAATTGAATTTGTGTATTACCACCACGGTGGTAAATACTGCCACCATCACAGCCCTAAATCCAACATTATTTCCGCTTTTATTTTTTTCACGCCTGTCGTTCTGACTGTGGTTTCCTTTATGGTTCTCCAGAACAAGAGTCAGTCACCGTGCCGTAGTGAATACAATGTTTACAGCACATTTCAGAGCCATGAGCCTGAGTTTGACTACCTGAAGAGCTTGGAAATCGAAGAAAAGATTAACAAGATTCGCTGGCTACCACAGAAGAATGCTGCACAGTTTTTGTTGTCTACAAATGGTGAGTAAATGCTTGGCTGCAGTTGTTTTTTTTTTTTTTTTGCCAAAGGGCGTTTGTAATAATGTCTTATGTGCAAAATTGAGAAACAAAATGTAATGAATATTCTTAAAAGTTATGAACAGATTAAAGCATAGAGTGGTACACACGATGCATTGTTCAATGCTGAGTCCTGAGGGGTTGAATTAGGCCCAGCTAATTCTCTAAATCACT